>NC_135997.1:31979400-32084400 GCF_048128805.1 Centroberyx gerrardi
GGCATGGCAACGGCTTCAGAGACTGACACAAATCTGTGTGTGTGTGTGTGTGTGTGTGTAGCCAGTGTAGCTAAAGCTTTGCTTCATTCTAATATTTTCATTCACTTTCTCAGAGACTCTTGACTGTGTGTGTGTGTGTGTGTGTGTGTGTGTGTGTGTGTGTGTAGGTGGGTGTCTTCTGCATGAAAATCATTGCGCATATGTTTATATATTGTGTATTTTGTTTGCTGTACTTGTTGATGCTTGTGTTAAAGCACGTATACATGTAAAGTGTGTGTTTGTGTGTGTGTGTGTGTGTAAGAAAGAAGGAGTGTGTATTTGTGTGTGTTCGGTCTATGATCATAAAGCTGATGTCTAAATCTATAAACTCTAAGCAGTTGATCCTGGAAAGACCTGGCTCTGTGTGTGTGCGTGTGTGTGTGCGTGTGTGTGTGTGTTTCCCATCATAACTAATGGTGTTTTTTTATTCGGGCGTGCTAAAAGCTCATCCTTCATATTGATCGATTGCTCTGTTCCCGCTAGATCACATCATCCTGTCCACGTGTTTTATGCCATGTGTTACTGAGACACACACACACACACACACACACTAACTGACTCACTCTCTTTAGCAGGGATGCACTGAAGTTTTCTGCTGAATCCGAACTTTAAGCATTGTCTGATACTGACTACTGATCCGACGTATTACATTTACTGAACAATGTAGACATACAGCATTTTTGAGTGGGTCATTACACAAAAATGATTGAGGTACAATTTTTCTTAAATAGAATTACAGTGGCATCTTAGTTTGTATCAAAAACGCAGGAAATGAAGTCACTGTACTTTGATTTCTGACATGTTGGAGCGCACCTGACCTCTTGATATCAATTAACAATTTCGTCTCTAATTCTGTTTGAAAATCGTATTTTTTGTGAAAAATTCTACCAAGAGGATGGGACAATTCCACTTGTTTCCAATGTAATTTCACTTGTTTCAAGAATTTTCTAGAAACAAGTGTCAGTATCTTGAAACAAGGCAGAACAAGGCTGCTGGTATCAAGAAAACACCACTTGAAAATTCTTGAAACTGGTTGATTTGTATTGAAAGCAAGTGGAATTATCCTGTTGGCAGATTTTTTTCACTCAGAAAATGTCCTAAAACAAGTTATTACAACACTAAATGACTTGATAATAGGGATGGGACGATATATCGAAACTCAATATATCGCGATACAAAAATGTGACAATACGTATCATGGGGCAAAAAAATGAATCGTGATATTAGCTCCATTTTATTCAGCTGTAGTAATCACAAATGAGACGCTTGACCATCACAATTTCACAAGCTCTCCATCCAAATTATATTATTTGCTCTTTGTAATGACATTTTTAAATTGTTGTTTACATTCTAGCGAGCCAATGCCATCGCTAGAAAGATTTGTGTCTCAGAAATAACTTTTATTTATTAAATCGTATCATGGTTGTACGAGATACGATATGGTGAACCCCATATCTCGTATCGAATCATATATATATCATCCCATCCCTACTTGATAAGACAGATTTTTATTGCTATAATGATTCGTATTCGGGAAATCCTCCGCCTCAGATAACCCTGGTTAACCTGTTAATGTCCCAATATCTGATGCCAATATTGCTTTTTGTGCACCACCGCTGTTTGGCAACCACGGGACACACACACACACACACACACACACACTTCCTGTCTCTGAATGACTGCCTTTCAATCAGCGGTTGCTTGTGTTTGTGTCTGCGGTGCGGGGAACATGATCTGATGCATCATGGCTGCGCTGTTGCTCTTATAGGTGTTTTTTTTTTGCGAAGGCCATCGATCCTCCTCATCGCTCCGCTGCTGACGCTTTGTTGAAACCGTCGAGGCAGCGACCGCAACGCAGTTTGATAAATGGACGCCAGCCATCTCTTCCTCTTTCTCTTCCTCCTCCCTCTGTCTCTCTCTCCCTCTCTCTCTTCCTGTCTCTCTCTCGTTAGATTGATAGCCGTTCACGTCTGTGGCCTTGCTAAGTGTTTTTAGGCTCAATAGAAAAGCTTTTAGTCGCTGTTGTGGTCCAAACGCGATTATGGCTCATCCAGCGCTGTTACTCTGACCCTGACCTGGCCTGCTGACTGACGGGGAAAGAGAGAGAGAGAGAGAGAGAGAGAGAAGGAGGGGTGGTGAAAGGAGGGAGAAGGAATGAGGGAGGGGATTGAGGAAGAAAGAAGGAGTAGGAGATAAAGAGAAGAGGAAGGAAGGGGAAAGGCAGGCTGGGATGGTGGGGAGGGTAGAGGGAGGGAGGAAAGGGAGGGAAGAGAAGGATGAGGGGGAGAAAAGGAGGGGTAATAAAGGGAGGAAGGAGGAGATTGAGAAGGAAGGAGGAAAGGGGAAAAAGGAGGGGTAATGAAGGATGGAGAGATGGACGGTAGGAAGGGAGGGATGAAGGGAAAAGAGGGAGAAGGAAGGAGGGAGAAACGGAGGGGTAATGAAAGGAGGGAGGAGGAGATTGAGAAGGAGAATGAGAGACAGAGGGAGAAATGATGGGAGGGAGGGATGGAGAGAAGGAGGGGTAATGAAGGAATGAGGGAGGAGATGGGAGGGGAGGATAGAAAGGAGGGGAGGTGGAGAAGTGCTGGGACGGAGGGAGGGATAAGAGAAAAAAAAATTAGAAAGTGAGAGATCCAGGCTCGTAATTCGTCTTCGGAAGGAGCGAGTTTGACAAAAAGAGCGAGAGAGCGAGGGAGTGAATGAATACTGTGGACACTGATGAAATAAAGATGGAGAGAAAAGAAAGGAGAGCGGAGGGAGGGAGGGAGGCCGAGAGACCATTGGTTTAAGGAGAAACGCTTGTGCAGTTTCTGCCTCCTGTCTGTATGCCTCCGTCATTACCGACACACACACACACACACACACACACACACACACAGATTTTCTACAGTCAGGATCGTAAATCGTCCTCTAAATGAAGATCAATTCAGGCAAAATTCCACTGATAAATCATTGAAGCTTTTCTCCGAGGCAGCGACCGACTCATTATAGCGAGACAGGATGGGAGAGCGCCCCTGAATACCTAAACAACTCTACTGCTTTCACTTCTCCTCTCCTCTTCCTCCCTTTCCCTCTCCTCTACCTCCCTTCTCCTCTCCTGTGCTCTCCTCTTTTCTCCGAGTTTGTGTTTGTTCGTCTGGTGGGAAGACGAGTTCCCTGTCGCACAGTGACGCACAAAGTTTCAGACTGCTCTTTCTCAGTGTCTCTCAATACGTCTTTTTTCCGGTGGTTCACTGAATCAAATGGCCAACTCTGCCTTGTAGATCACATCTGGTACTTTGCTTTTTACAGCATGTGCCTAGCATAAACAGTCACGGAGATAGATGTTACTTACCTGGTACATTTCCTGTGCATTTCATTTCCCTCTCATTTGATGCTGACCAGGAACACGGCATTGAATAACTCAGTCAGATTGGTACAAATTGGTACATAGCTATACACTTGTATTGCTATCAATAGCCATGTTGGAGGTCCACAGCTATGGGCAACAGTGGGTGATAAGCGCTGAGTACATTTCTAAACTTAAGACTTTTCTATCTCAACAATTTCTGTGCTGTTTTTGACTGGGAACTGATATTTCATCACTGATACATCTGATTGGTTTTGTATTAACATAATGTCAGCTTGTTAGCTAGCTAACCCTGTTATTGTTGTTAACACATCTGAATTGAATAGCAGTTCCTCGGCAGCTAACATTAGATGGTTAGTACCTAGCTGGGACTTGTAATTACATGTAATTCATGTAGTGGCTGCGCTGAGTTAGCCTAACCCAACAAAGCCAAAAACCAACTGTTTGTTCAGTTTGACTGAGTCAGCAGTTCTAAAGCAAAGCTGCCTTTTGGATCTGGCCTAGGACTAAAGACAAGAGACAGTTTACTATGTAACAGCAACCTACATTTGGAAAAAAATGTACATTATCAGACCACTCACTGTTAGCTTTTTTAATGTTATTGTGTGGATCCACAATCACAACAGTATCCCTTCTCTGTACTGTTTGTAATGTACTGTTTTGAGCTATCATTAGTGAAACCCCGAAAAATTGAGGTACCCAGGGCCGAGACAGGGCCGGCTAACCCCGGGTTAAAGTTGAGGATAACCTGCTTTGGAATTGGTTAGTGTGAAACACTTACCAAGATAACCAAGATAACCCAGGTTAACAGGCCAGTTAACCCTGGGTTAAGTCAAACGATGTTGCAGTATGAAAGGCCCTTATGATTTGCAAAATATTTGACAACTGAATAAGAATTTCTACCTGTAGAAATGAGATAGAGGTCAGATAATTACACTTGTTTCCAATGCGGTTTCACCTGTTTCGAGAATTTTCAAGATTGTCAGTATCTTGAAACAAGGCAGAATAAGGCAGATCACTCGGCTAGAATCAAGAAAATGAGCTTTTGTTTCAAGAAAATGATTTAAAAGAATTTGATTTGTATTGGAAAGCAGTGAAATGAATTCACCTCATTGGCAGATTTTCACAGATCAGTTTAAGAAAAACAAGATTGTAAGACTCGATACTAGATTACATGACCTGTTAAGACTTGTATTTTTTTGCTGTGTATCTCTATAGCTCTAATTTCTCTTTCTGTCTCTCTTTCTCTCACTGTGTCTGTGTGTGTATCTCTCTCACACATTCACACAAATATATACACACATTCGTCTGACACACACACAGAAACAGATGTGCCTTTTGTCAGAATAATACGCACTATTGTTTTGCATTGTGATATCGTCATTTTGACACGTCATCCCCCCTCCCTCCCTCTCTCTCTCCCTCTCCCTCTCTCTCTCTCTCTCTCTCTCTCTCTCTCCAGACTGCGGCGGCAGCAGCAGAGTCCAGGTCTGTTTGGGAAAATGCGATCGGCTCGGTTCAGCCCCGACAACCCGGACGGAGCGACCAGCGACATGGACGAGGAGGAGGAGGAACTGCAGCTACAGATCCCATGATCCACACACACACACACACACACTCAAATGCATACACGGACACACGTATACATATACTGTTACACAAACATCAGCAATCACACAAAAGACATGCATACCGTCGCTATTGTGGGGGGAGAAAACCTTGTATCTCCAAAATTGTTTTTAGCTTGACCATCATGGATGTTTTTTAAAGGTTATTCAATAGGGTTTTAAAAGGGTTTCATAAGTCTTAAGTCCAAAGTTGGAGTTACAAAGTTTTCACATAACAGCGATATGAATATGCACACACTCATTCTCATGCAGAACACCTACACATTCACATATACAAACACACACACACTTGCATAATATAAACACACATACACACACACAGGATGGACAGATACATCGGATTTAAAAACCAACGGTTAAAACCAGAGGAAATGTGATGGATATATTTACTGGATGGATGGACTATCTAGGATGGACGATCTAGTATATTCAATGGACGTTTTGACGGACAGCCACTAAGTCACTCTAGCAGAGGCCGACTCCTACCATCCTTCCAATGTACACACTCATCCTTACCTCATGTCATTACAAGCATTACAACTTCCCCATCTGGACTGTGCTACTGTATTAAAACAACAGTCTCCACCCCTCATCTGCATTGCATCGCCAGTATTAACCCCATTGTGTCCTGCAGCCCTCCCAAGCCGAAAGCTTCTTGGAAAAGTCGTTTCTATTCTATCTTATCTTTCTATGCTCTTTAGCTTGAGCCCAAAGTGTTTATCATTCAAAGGGGAATACCAGTCACTTTAAGAATTGACATGTTACTGTTTAACCAATATTTATGAACATGAACAATTCTCTCCCAAAGATTCAGAGATCCATAACTAATGCTGGGAGCACACTACATGACTTTTAAGCTGATTCCAGCCACAATTTCACTATAATCACACTGATTTTCAAGATCAGAATTGATGCTAGTTTGTGGCAGTCGTACAGATGATGTTGTAGTGTGTGAGTGTTCAGGACTTTAGTGTCTTGCCTCCCGATCCACTCAGGACCATCACTGTTAGTTCAAATGGGTTTGATTTTTACAAAATCTTAAGACTTACAGCGCTCCCGTCGTGCGAGCAGGTCAACCACTCAAATGTGAACAGCTGTAACTAATGAGAGTTGAGCAAGAGAGAAGGGAAAAAATACAGCAAGTGTAGCAAGAAAAATCTTCCATGTTTCATGTTTGTGTGTTGTAGTGCCACTATAGTTTGTGTTTGTTCACCTCTACAACAGCAAGATGAAAAAATATCTGCAAAATCCAGTCATTAAAGGATAATGCCAGTGTTTTTTTTTTAAGTTTGTGCCAATGGTCTCGGTTTCCCTAGGTTGGTGTCAGCATAGTTAGAAATATCAACTCTCATTTTCCTCCCTTCAGAAGAAGCCATTTATTCTTGTACAGTATGAAAAACAACTCCCACAGAGCGAGATAATCCATCACGGTAAATAGAAGCCTTCATTTGGTTTTGTCAGTTTCTGTTTCATGATGTTTGTGCCCGAGTTGAGTGTTTTCATATCAACACGTTACGCTCAGCTTACTGTCAGTCACACAGGGAGACGTGGAAGTCTCCTCCAGGACATTGTAACACTAAATGACACCGGATTTTCCTTTCAGCGTATGATGTCCGATTTTCTCACAGTCCGTTCGGTCATGTAGTGTTTTTCCAGCACGACTGGAGCTGCTCCATAGATGATAAACGAATGTGAGAACAACTTTTTAGGCCTTCCATCAAAATGAACTCAGTAGCGCCGTCAGCCTTGAATGGACAATGATCCTCATAAAAAAACACCTAAGCACTGTCACGCTCGCCTTTTTACTATCTTTTTGAATTTATCCTCTATGGAGCTTTACATCAGTGGAGAGGAGGAATAAAAACTCTCTGGTTTTTGCTAATGGGAGATGGTATACAGACTGAACTGTCATAAGGCATAGAAATTGCCTACTTAAAAGCTGAAATTCAGTGGTATTCCCCTTTAAGAAAAGAAACCTTTAAGCGAATAATTCCAGCCTCTCAAGAAACACCTGCAACATCATCACTCAGTGTATTTGAACTTGCCTGATTTGAATTTAAATGATGTCTATATAGGCTTTATGGCTAGACTGATGGGTTTTTAAGGCCGATACTGAAGCTGATATATTTGGATTGAAGATGCTGATAGCGGATATTTTGTGCCGATGTTCAATATCTTTCAATTTGACCATTTTCATGCCCAAAAAAAATCCAAAAAATTACAGGTGTTCAGTGTTTCCCTCCATCATATCAGAGGTGGACGACACTGACTGACCGATATCTGATTTAAAAAAAAAAAAAAAAAAAAAAAGGCCCACATCGATATTCCATATTGATTAGCGCAGAACTCGACCGGGCTAAATCTCCCATCTGTGAAAGAGGTCAGTCTCAATCAAACAAGTCTACAATAGCTGGCTGCCGGTGGTGAAAGCAATAAAACATTCACTTATCATCCGCCGCCATCCATCCGCCGTCATCCTCTCCCTCGGCCTCGACTCTCGCGCTGGAAGGGGACCAAGATATTTTTTACTGATCAGGACTATAAACTATTTATGTTGTCGTTGTTATCGTTTAGTTTTTATAAATGACTCTGTACCGCAGTGTTTTTGTATTAGCTCTATAAATGTCGACTGTACATATAAAGAAACGTGATTCATTGTGTCTTTTTCTCCTTAAGTGAGAGTGTTTGTGTGTGTGTGTGTGTGTGTGTGTGTGTGTCAGAGAGAGAAAGGGGAGAGCAATAGTGTTGCTGTAATATCTTTGTATAGCTCTTTCCTAAAACCCAAGTTTACAAGGTGCTTCACAATCAAGACATAAAAAGACACAAAAAAGCCAGCGAAGAAGAGGACAGAGGCCAAAAAAAAAAAATTTGCAATAATAATTTCAGTAGAACAAGAGTAAGAAAGTTAGAAAATTAGAGACCAAACAGAGACAGAAAGAGTTAAGAGACTGAGACAAAGACGTACCTAAACTCACACACACACACACACACACTTGTGGTCTGGTCTGCAGTGCAGACTGTGGTTGTACAGTATGGAGTAGACACAGTAATGAGATTGAACCTCAGCCCGACTCCCCGCACACAGCATGGGAGTATGGCTTGCATCTCCCTCTGAGATCATAGTCATTACGGTGTGTGTGTGTGTGTGTGTGTATGATAAAGAGAGAGAGAGAGAGAGAAAGAAAAAAACCAAGAGATGTAATGAATGTTTTACCCTGTGTAGGTTGGAGTCAGAGTGACTGAAATCACAGACACACAACTCCTGCACTGCACTTAACTGAAGTTGTATACGTGTGTGTGTGTGTGTGTGTGCTTACTGTGCATAAAACAGATAGTGGTATATTGACAGTTAAACTTGCGCAAGTATTCACTACGGTGCCCTTGGGATCACGCTCAACACAAACACACAACACGCCCACACACTCAAGCTGTTAGTGGATGATGATGGTGTGTGTGTGTGTGTGTGTGTGTGTGTGTGTGATAATGTTTAGCTTGATCCCATGGGTACAGTAGAAGAGATTATTGAGAAAAGTGTTGGGTAAGCATGCCACGCACTCTAATGCACCTAAGGTGTGTGTGTGGATAGACTTGAATGTGTATGTGTTATGGGTGCTTGTTTCCCCTATTCGTTTTCTGCAGATCTATGCATGTGTGTGTGTGTGTGTGTGTATGCATGTGTATATAGCCTGGAGGCTAGTTCATTATGTTAATTTTCTCGCTGGTGGTAATCTCAGTGTCTTTCTCATTAGGCCAGTAATGGCTGACAGCAGGAAGGCAGAACATTACATTGATCCCTCTATAATTATTCCAGGGCTACCACAGGATCACTTTAATCTTGTGTGTGTGTGTGTGTGTGTGTGAGTGCGTGCGTGTGCCTGCCCTTCAACATCGTATGATTTGGTGCATTTCATTCTTTACAAAATAAATGTGAGAAGTATTTATTGTGTCAAGATTAAATAATTAAATTCTGGCCTATTTTATACCTTCCATTTGCCAGAATTGACCACAGCTTTAATGACAGGCGCCCTGTGCCGTTATTTATTCATTTTGAATGCTCTAAATTTCTGTATCTGTCTTGTGTAATAAACCAATATCAGCTTGACTGCATGTGAACAAGCCCGACAAATGACGCTGACACACACTGAGGTCGTTGCCATTTAAATTTCCATTTGCGTTACAAATCTGCTAGCAGCCACAACTGCCGCCATCATGGAGGTCTGTTGGAGAATTAGCAGTGCACAAATAATGTCATAAAATATAACACACTTGAAAAAGAGATAGCCTACCTGAAAAAGATTGTTCAGTTAGTAAGACTGGGTAGATTTGTATTACAGTGTATTACTGTGACACAGTAAACTGTCTTGTCTTTAGCTCTAGTCTCTACTCCAAAACACTCTGAGTTGTAGCTTGAGAAGAGTCAGCTCAGTTAACCTGAACAAACTGTTAGCTAGCTAACTAGCCGGCTGGCTAATTACCAAAGTAACTGTTGTTGCTGTTAACGCGTAATTAGCCACTACTCGCAACTTAACATTAGCTATTGTGCAAATCAGATGCGCTAACAAGACAGCTGACCAGATACTATGGTTAGCTAGCTAACAAGCTGACATTATCTAAACAGGAAATCAATCAGATGGATCAGTGGTGAAATGATCAGTTCCCAGTCAAAAACAGCACAGACATTAACCATGTCACTTCCTTATTGTTCAGGTGGCTAGAAACGCGATCATGTTGTCAGTCGGTGTTACGAAGAGCCGAGGACCTCCAATATGGCCGCCAGAGGATCCGTTATGTCACCTGAAAGTCTCCTCTAGGGCCATAGGGCCTTTATAAATGCGACATCTTCACTCATGGCAAGAAAAGAAAGAAAGAAAAACCTTTTCTGGCCTGATACACAACGGAAAAGTCTGGACATGGAGTCTGGACCTGGTGTAGAGCGGGGAACTTTTCCACATCACGTTCAAGGTTTCTAAGTAGCTTTGACGTGAATTTCTGCATATAAACAACGCTACGAGCAAATGTGATTGTAAATCATTTCTCCAAACGAGGCTTTAGATGAATGATGAGCCGAGACGATACACAGAGGTATAAAAATCCCATTTTCTGAGCCTGTTTTCCCCCCTGACAGGAGGACGAGGCGGTCCGCTGGGATTTTCTACAGAAACGCTGTGAAGAAAAAGCGAAGGTGGGAGCGGAGGCAATAAAATAATTGTCCCTTTCAATCCTGTCAGTGTAGAAAGGACAGGAGGGCCGGCTCTAACCGTCTGATGGACAGATGAGAGAGAAAACGGCAACAACAAATACAATTGCCTTTCTGGCAGCAGCGCTCTCTGCTTTCACAACAGGCTCCTGTAATGTACCTGACACACACACACATACACACACACACGCACACACACACACTCCTCTAATATGGCTGTTGTCGTAGATCCAAGTCCCAACACGGCCATTCTGACATCTCCTTGGCTTCCCTCCCAACACACACACACACACACACACACAGTAAGATAGAGAATGTGTGTTGAGTAGAGGTGTATCTGACAGCAGTGTTACAACAGGGAAATCCTCTCACCGCACACACACACACACACACACACACACACACACACACACACACACATCAAAAGTCTACACACCCTTTCAAATGTTCTAGTTTTTACTGCCTTGAGGCCTGACATGAAAACCAATGAAATCAGATTTTTTTCCCTTTGATTTGCTTACAGTAATCAGCAAAAATCAAGGTAAAAACAAAACACTACTCATTTCAAAAATTGGAAAACTAAACTACCACACTGTACACACTGCACCGGCTCACCCATGGGTGCAACACACACGCTGTCGAGTGCATGCTGCACCTTTGGCTTTCTGCTGCGTTCATGCAGTCCAACCAGGAACCCTCCATCTTTCTGTAGCTGGTCAATAGCGAGACTTTGAAAATTATCCATTTGTTGAGTATCTGCAGTAGGGGTTCTGGTATTTTGTGCTGATATTCAAGATCTTTACATTTTTATGCAAAAACATTACAAGTATTGAGTGTTTCCCCAAGATGTTTATTCTTCTCAGGGTGGAAAAGCCTCTGAAACAGCATTTAGACCATCATGGGACACTAAAACTCATTGAAACCCAGGATAATAATAATAATATATTGATGCATACTTGTATGGAATCTGATCAAAATGTCACTGACTGGACGATATCTGATTTTTCCTTAAAGGACAATATCGACTCCATAAATCAGTCTGGCACTAATCTGCCTTGTAATTTGGATTTAACATCAAAAGCTGAAAATGATGCGAAACAACAGACTTCTAATTATAGATCTTTACTGCATGTTCAACCATGACAATCATAAGAAAAGACTGTGATCACTACCTCAATACACACACACACACACACCCATAGGCTCCATAAGGGATGCCTGCTCTGATTTAAGAGGACAGCCAGCACCAGAGGAGAGTTCAGTTGTTTTTGTCTCTTCCCTCTCTTCTCTATCTTCTTCTTTCCGTCCTGTCTTTCTTGTGCCGGGACAAGACAGGCTGTCTGGTCTCACTGGCTGTAATTACAGGCCCTGTCACCTGACTGCGCTACCCTGCTATTACACACACACACACACACACACACACACAGAGAGAGCTAACAATGGTCGCTCACACAAAACCATACCTTTCAAACTCTCTATTATTAGACCCGCTGTTGCTCTTGCATTTACCAAATAGCACAGGGCGTCACAGTCACACACACATACAAATTACCATTTCTTTTCCCGCTCAATGATTTTAAAGCACTGATATCTCCCATTTTAAGTGCTTTCTATAATGCAGTAATTTTTTTTTTTTTATGTTTGTCTCTTGAAAAAGAAATCTCCATCTCAGTGAGACTACCTGATTCAATAAAGGCTAAATGGAAAAATGAGACAAACTGATTGAGATTTTAAACCTGAAGTGATCTCAGCTCGGATGCACCTGAATTGAGGCGGCAGTACAGCTGCAGAGTTTACATTGACATTTCATTAAGAGAAGATGAAACTTTAATGATTCCCGTGGGGAAACCGGAGCGTTGCAGCTGCTACGATACAACAGAGAAACAGAGAAGAGAAATGGAATCTATTCAGAAAGGCAGAATATAAAGTAAATAAGCAATGAAAATAATAAAAAGCAATCAATGCAGAATATAAATAGTTGTGGAGTTATATAATGCAGCCGACAGTTTCGATACATGCTGAGCAGACTGCATGGGTGCGAATGAACCTATGATGAACTTACAGTAATTCAACTATATTTCACAGTTGCTTCGTTAGTAGCTCATTTAAATGTATGTTTTTAGTAGTTTATTACTTCTTTTGTCAACAACTGCCACTACTAGCTATTTTTGTCTATAACAGAAGGGAATTCTACTTTTTCATCCTTTCATTCTTGCTTTTTAATTGTGTTTATAAATGACTCCTTTCACCGTCAAGGTTTCTTATCAGGCAAATGTCACTGAGAAGTTTTGATTTCTTTATTTTATGGTTTACATACAACAGAAAATTAACATTCCTTCCACTTTTTTCTCCGTGAGGAACCCCAATAGATATTGGTGGAATGCACTTTTGTCATATTGTACCTTTGAAAAAAATCAATATATATATATTTAAAAAAAAAAAAGGAAAAACAGTCAACATTCCTTCACTTTATTCCAAATAAAATATTTGTTAAAATCCTAATCAGTGGTATTTTTTACAGTATATTTTGAACTACTACTAAGTAACTTTAGTTCACAAAACTATATTTCTTTGCTCTGGTTCAACTTCTTTCAATGTGAAATAAGTGGTAGCTTGCAATTTTAGACTCACTGGCTGTTGATGGACACATTGGTCTGCTGTGGGAATCAGCAGTGTTTATAAGAGAGAGAAACATAATGATAGTAGAAAGATGTAAACCATGTATTGTGACATGCAGCACTGGCCAGCATGTGAACTATGTTGAGTGCAACACTTGTGTACGCAAATGTGTGTGTGTGTGTGTTTTCAGCAGCGTGTGGCCTGGAGGTTCCAGAAGTGGGCTTGTGTCCGGAAGATCACCGGTCCGAATCCTCGTTCCGACTGGGAAAATGTGGGTGCGTAAAGTGAACGAGTCACTCTCTCTCTCTCTCCTACCTCAACAAGTACTGTTTCAAGATGCCCTTGAGCAAGGCACTGAACCCCCAGCTGCTCCAGTGGAGCCGCTCAGGAGAAGACTGTGGTTGGAAACTGTATGAGTGCGAAGCAGAACGTTGATGGGAACGCACGCTCGGTCCATTTCCCCCGGATAAATCGAGGTTCACATAAAACAGAAACTAAAATAATGTCTCGAGCAGCGGAGAGACGGAGCTCCGAGGCACTAAAGCTGCTCGTGGGTTTCTCCGTGCTTTGCGAGCTGCAGTTGCTCCTCCATCTGTTCGCTCTGGATGGGACTCGCTGCTACGGCTCCCAGCTCCGCTTCTGTGTTTACTCTGCTAGAAAGCATTTAATGGCAGCCTTAATATCACTCTGTTATGCTTGCTAATGTTCCTGTTAGTGGGTGAGTGAGTGTGCGTGTGTGTGTGTGTGTGTGTGTGTGTGTGCGTGCGTGTGTCTCATTCTCTCCACCATTAGAGCCCCATGCATCTCAGCACTTTAAGTCTGCAAGAGTCTTTGTGATTATAAATTCATGTTTTTATGAATTCTACATTATGATACTAATTGCCTTGTTCACTGGGTCTCCCCATGCTATAGTCTTTTGGGGTAAGGTGTGTGTGTGTGTGTGTGTGTGTGTGTGTTTGTGTGTGTACTTATATACTTGAGCACTGCAAAAAAATATCCATCTTAGAAACAAGTGTCAAAATTTTGAAATAAGGCAGATCACTGTACTGGTATGAAGGAATCTATGGAAGAAATGCATAAATAAATACATGGATTGATAAACACAAAATGAATAAATGTTTAAAAATCTTAATGTATTTATTAAGATTTAGTTATTTATTTCTAGATATGGCTGATCCTGTCCTCCACAGAGAGCGACACTTGACTGAGATTCAGTTTGCCAAGCTGCATACTTTTTATTTGAAACATAAGAAAGTAGTAAAATAAATCATTCAAGATATCTTTTTGAGAGTGCGCATTTCCCTTTTTTTGGTTCTTGAATTAAGCCTTTTTAAACTGACACACCAGAGAAGCCTTATGTCTATTTTCTTACTCAGCATATGGACTTTCTTAGTCACTTGTTTAAAGAAAAAGAAAATTGAGGACTCTTTGGGGAAGGGAGGACATTTTGGATGTTCGGTTTTTGTATTTTGGATATTATTTCATGTCAGGGGTTAGGGTTAGGATTGAGGGCGACGGAAATCGCAACACATTTGTAAATAACACACAGCAAAGCCACTGCACTACGGAGGCCTACGAAGGACAAACATAAAGCACCGTGCATAAAGGCTAACAGCTAATCTAAACGTACCTGCAGAGAACTCACTTTGACAGATTTTTCTCCTGCTGAAGGTTACATGTCCCACGATGACAAGTGAAGAGGCATGTAGCAAGTTTACTAATTTAACAACTTTACTCGCTCGCTTCATCGATTCCACCATTATACAATCATTTTTTTCAGGAATGGGAGGGAGAGAGCGCCGCTTTTAAACAGCGAGGGAGGAGACAAGCTAGTTTTTAAAAACATGAAAAGCTGCTGAACGGAGCGGGAGGAGCTTCGTTCAGGAGCGGAATTTGACAACAAGCTTTAGAAAAGAGGTGAAAACAGCAACACAGCTGGATATTGGTTTATATCATTATGTCTCAATGAAATCTCCACATTAATTTCAGGATTGGTTAGAAGGTCTCATATCGCTTATTGCAGGTTTAAGGTTTAGGGTGTAATGGTGATGGTTAGTGGCTGAGGATCCGCTTTATTTGCTTCATCCCAGCTGATGAAAACTCAAGTGATTTACATTTAGCTTTTGCAACATTTCTAGAGTTCTCTCTAATTTGGCTGACAGTTGATTGGAAACATGGCTATTGCAATCAAAGTAGTGAAATAAATGTATTCAAGTGTTTCAATGTCACACAATACAGTGTGTGTTTGTGTGTGTGCGCTAGGTTTGTCTGTTTGAGCAGTACTCTGTTCAAGGTAAATGTTCTCAGAGACGAGAGAGAAAAAAGAGAGAGAGCGACAGAGAGAGAGACAGGGGGAGAAATGGAAAGAGAGAGAAACCCATGAGAAACAGAGAGAGAGAGAGAGAGAGAGCGAGAGTGATGGAGGTGATAGAATTAGAGCGATGAAAGAGAAGAGAGACAGAGGATCGCTGTGTGAATATCCAGCCAATTATTTCCAAACCCCCGAGGTCTTGTAGCAGATCAGGATTTTAAAAGACTCGTGGGGTCAAGAGGTCGCCAACCATCACAAAGAGCTGTGTGTGTGTGTGTGTGTGTGTGTGAGAGAGAGAGAGGGAAAGAGCGAGAGAGAGAGCAAGGCATTGCCCTCTTCCTTAATTCTGCTAATTTTACGTCTCTTTTTACTTCTGCAGCCCAGTTCATCTCTTTCTCCCTCTCCTTTCCCTTTCTTCTCTTTCTCCGTTTCTTTCTTTCAGGCAAATTGGCTTCCAAATCGATGAATGGAAATGTGATTGAAAACTACACTCCTCCTTTTCTTTTTTCCTCTCATCCTCAGCTCATCATTTCTGGGACGGGAAGCTGCAGAAAATATCCATCTTTAGTCTTTTATTCTCGTATTAAATTCGACAAATCGTAATTTTTCTAAAAGCAATTGAAAAATGTGGTGACTCGTTTCCAATGCAAATCAACTTGTTACAAGAATTTTCTGGAATCAAGTGTCATTTTCTTGATACTAGGAGAGTGAGCTGCCTTATTCTGCCGTGTTTCAAGGTTTTGACTCTTGACTTTAGATTCCTGAAACAAGTGAAACTGCATTGGAAACAAGTGGAATTAGCTTTGAGGTTTTAACACTGTATAGCAGACTAAATCATTAAGATAGACATTTTTTCAAGCGCATTCTTTTACTGTTCATTGTCATTATCATTCGCTTCATTCACATGCCAGCCATATTTGATTTACGTCACACTCAGGGTGGGAAACCCTACCTGGGAGACAGCGAAGCAGATGGAAATGGAGGAAAACTTAACTGGTCTTTGGACAAAAAAAATGTATATACACCAAACATTTCATTTGATATTGTCGAGAGATGAACAGAGCTGGAGAAGGTTCAAGGTCAAAGGCTGCAGCAACTGGAGTAAAGGAACATCCATGATGTAGACCCATAACGTTAGCTAATGTTAGCAGTCAGCTATCCTCATGTTGTTTACGTGAAATGTACCTACAAACCCATTGGTAAAATTGTCTAAGTTGTAGCCAACAACTGAATTATTCACCTATTCTATCAGTAGCAGTTTTAACCAGCTAGAATCACCTAACACTAGAGTTTGCGTTAGCTAGCAGACACATAAACATTTTAACCACAGAACTTGAATGGATGGAACGGTCATTCCCATTCAAATCAACATTCCAGGTTATGGCAAATTGCTGAAGTGAGAGGTTTTGCATCAAGGACCAAAGCAGCTTCTCTGTCTCCTTGCTGCCATGGATTGCTAACATGCTAATGTTGACTAGAAGAGCTAGAGAGAGAAGTAGAGTCTTTGATAAAGCCGTTAGCCTCGTCGCTAACTTCAGCTTTCAGTTGAGTTTTGACAGTTTGCTAGTTTCGTACAAGAGACTCATCTGCACAGTTGCAAGCTAGCAAGTGTGACACACTTTACGGTCTTAATGCCCAGACTTGCGTTGTTGCCATAGCAATTACCCCATAATTCAATAATCGCCATTTTATGCTGTACTAGCCAAATTACCATGGCAAACAGTGGAAAGACCATTCTATCCATTCAAGTTCTATTTTGACTGAAGGATATGAAGCATCATGGGATATTCCTAATACTAAAGATAAAGATTAATGATTAGGCCTAATGTTTACAATTAAAAAGAAAGGTGTATATTTACAATATCTTGTACAAAGACTGGAGTTTGCTTCTGTTTTCATTTGCTTCCAGTCTTCCAGTTAGGGTTTCACACCCTGAATATGAAGTAAATCAAATGTGGCTGCCATGTGAACAAGACAAATGTTTGTTTTCCACAAGTTTTTATGGTGTTAAAACCTTTGTACTGTAAATAACATCCAAAATATATAATCCTGCAACATCCTGCTGGCATTTGTGTTTCCAATCTCCTCAAACATTTTTCAGCTGTCAGGGCCAGAAGTGTGTGTGTGTGAGAGAGTGTGTGTGTGTGTGTGTGTGTGTGTATGAGTGTGTGTTTGGCTGCGATAAAACACTATTCTATCTATTGTATCTGCCCGTTACCATGCCGTTCATACATATGTGCAATGCGACCTATTCACACGACGTATTAATATGTAAATATTATCTAGATATATCTATAAAGATCTCAAGGCTGACTTCACAAAGAATAGGCGAGGTGTGTGTGTGTGTGTGAGGTGTGTGTGTGTGTGTGTGTGTGTGTGTGTGTGTGTGTGTATTAAATGAACCGATAGGACCTTGTGCATTTCCTGCTTCCATGTCCTTTGAGCTTCACACACATAAAGTATAATGGCTGTTTAGTACTCAAGGATGAGCAGAAGTGCACGTGAACCACAATAAAATGTTTTGAGTGCATTTTTACTGTTTTTTTTTTTTTTTTTAAACATTTCTGCTGATTAAAATCATTTCACAAGTGCTTTGCAGAACAACAGTGTCTGAGATGCCTTTTATTTGATAAATGGTTCTGAATCGAACACGGTGTTTACAGCCAAAGAGCTTCAGATGGAAAACAACATTCAGAGTGATCATGCAGATGTTGAGAGGAGATTTCCGTTTGATCAGCTGGCCTGAACAGCGGACACAAGTCCTGCCCCACCTCGTGACTTATTTCCCGTACACGATGAATCTTGTACATTTTTATCCCGGGGGAATGATCAGATTCAAGAGTCAAATTCAGGTCAGTCAGTCAGGAGTGAGACTCTTCACTCCTCTACAGCTGAACGCCATCAAACTCCATCACTGTGCGGTAAAAATAATTTACTGCAAACCATGTCTGTTCTTAAATAAAAGGAAGAAAAACATTGTATTATTGTAAAAATGTAACTTAAATTAACTTTATTGAATCTTCACTCCTTAGCTGCCAATTTTCCCCAATCACAAAATCAGGAAGATCTATACATCATTACCACAAATGGAAGTGTACAGAATCTGGACTAGATCACTATTCAATCACATAACCTCCAGTCACACACTATACTGTATGAGCATATTCTTCTTTTTTCTGTTTCTTATTCTGCTCGATGTTGTTGAGACAGAAATGGACGTCCATACTCCAGTATCATGCAGGGGTTCATCCATGACCAAGGGCCAGTGTTGGGCTTGTTAAAGTAATGCGTTACCATGTTCTTGTCGTCCTTTTACTGGATAAAATCAAATCAATCAATAAAATCAAAGTAGTGGGAATACTTCCACCCAGAGAAAGTCAACTTTTCTACCATTTCTCAGTGTGAGAGAATGATTCAGTAGGCTATGAGCAAAACAAAGCAAGGGATGGATGTGGGATATATAGGTTTTAGATAATACATCAGTCTGACATAAAGAAAAATTGACAACTTATGTTTTTTTATAATAATTTGTTAATCTAAATGCTCCTAGGAAATGTAATGGTATCACTGATGTTACCACCCAATACTGCTGAGAGCTGATCTCTCCTTTCTGCATCCCACGCAAAGTTACAGAGTATTTTTGAGTTTCACACTGCCCACCTCTTCAGCCTTCAACCCTTCCCTAGGAGTTGATGGAGAAGGAGCTTGAGATAATGAAGTGCCTCTTCTGCAGGAGTTTTTTTTTTTGGGGGGGGGGAATGGTGCTGCTTTCTCTGGATCAGAGGCTGAGTTCCCATGGCCTCAGGGCAGAAAATCAAGGCATTAGTTGATATAGAGGATGACATGATGAGTACAGCCCTCCTCTTCAAATGGACAGAGCAGAGGATGCATATAGACATCGACAACCACAGATAGGAAGAGGACGTTTAGGCGGATTGTTACTAGGGATGGGATATATCAAAACTCTAAATATCGCGATACAAAAATGTGACAATACGTATTGTGGGGCAGAAAAATGAATGGTGATATTAGCTCCATTTTATTCTGCTGTAGTAATCACAAATGAGACACTTGACCATCACAATTTCACAAGCTCTCCATCCAAATTATATTATTGTCACTTTGTAATGTCATTTTTGAATTGTTGTTTACATTCTACATTGTGTTCAAAGTAGGCAAAATTGTCCCCCCCAATAAAATTGACATCACATCACATGTGGCGTCTTTTGCGCACGCAAATCCATTATTTTCAATGTGGGCGTGCTGCAGACGTGCTGAAAAGCGAGAGCGGCGCGGTCGCAGTGCGCACACATTGCAAGGCATCTGTTTTTTTCATGGGCGACCATGGCGTCCTGAGATAACTCAACTTTTTAGAACACCACAAGCTCACCGCATGTCACATAACCTGAAAGCCTGAAATAATCCTTGAATTGCTCACCAGCCAAACGAAGGTCCAGGATCGGTGATATTCTCTGTACTCTTGTATTTTTGCTAAATCCTATACGCCCGACGCACAGTATCCTGGTGCTCGGCCAAATTCATACGTCAATCACCAAGCATGCCAATCATATCCCAACCTCATCCCAAACTGGACTCTGCCTTGTGTTTGATACCTCTAGCATTTTGACTAGTCATAATGTAATAAAAGATATCTTAAATTAGCATTTTGACTAGTCATAATGTAATAAAAGATATCTTAAATTAGCATTTCAACTGGTCATAATGGAATGAGAAATATCTTAAATTAGCATTTCAGTTGGTCATACTGTAATGAGAGATATCTTAAATGCTAATTTACAATAGCTCTCATTACATTATGACTAGCCAAAACGCTACTTTAAGATATTTCAGATATCTGTAATGAGAACTACTGGAACTACCACTGCTAGGCCTGTACTGCTGCAGCAGCTGTAGTAGCAGCAGCAGCAGCAGCAGCAGCAGTGTTGTTGCTTGCTACTACTGACTACGACCACCTGGTACGAGTCCCTGGTAAAGCTCTTACTGTGGACTTTGACAAGGGCCTATAAGGTAAGATAAGCTTGCCTCCCCGTCAGGGAATTGAACCCCGGTCTCCCGCGTGATACTAGCCACTATACTAACGAGTAGCAAAATCTGTTTAGACTGGCTGGCAGGCTTGCTTCAGCGGGAGGCAGACCGCACCTCTTCGTACCAACCACCAACTCTTCAACAAACCGCCATCGCTAACCGCCAGACCACACCTTTGGAGCGACTGGCAGGCTTGCTTCAGCGGGGCGCGAACAGCGCCTCTTCAAACTGACAACCAGCTCTTCAACGAACCGCGTTCGCTAGCCGCCACGCCACCTGGTCCAAACTGTCAAAAATTAACTAGATTAAAAATAAAAACAAAAAAAAAAGCCGGCACAAGAGACGTGAGAGACACCACCGATCTGTTGCTCCTGCTCCATCTCTCCGTGTCTCGCGATCATTTGAAGCCGTGTTTTCACAGGGTCCTCATTTCTCTCAGAAACACATTTCAGTGAACTATTAACTTAATATAAGAGAAAGTTTCCAAACACGCCCATCAAGCGTCCGATAGCTACTGGTCTGAAATGAGGACCGTGTAGAAAGGTTCCTAAAGAGAGCCTCTTCTCTTCTCCTCAAGCATCAGCTGTACCAGCACCCAGGGGAGCATACCTTACCTTGGCAAGGTATGAAGTTCAAGACCTCCAGCGGGGCCTTTTATGCCCTGAGCTGCTGCGACCAAACACGTCAGAATCTGATTGTGATGTCATCAGTGCAGCTGAGACAGGCTCTGATTGGTAGAGCAGAGTTCAGCTCCATCCAATGATGTCATAATCGGTTAGAATGGTGAAGCGAAGCCGTGTTCTGATTGGTGGAGGCCGATTGAATGCCAAAAATGAGTTTGGATTATTTGAAATGATATTTAGCCTATTACGTAGAACTTTGTTTCGATTTGGAGTCGGCTTGTAGATGCATGCATTTACAAGTCAAACTTTTCAAGAGTAATGTATGTAAAATAAGTCAAAATTTATGTGCAATTGGATGTCATGCTTCTTAGGTATGTGTGTGTGTGTGTGTGTGTGATATAGGCCCACATGTTGTCTAACAGCCTTGAAGCATAAACACGCCGCCTCGCCATGCATCACTTCAATAACATATAAAACACACACACACACACACACACACACACACACACACACAATGTTATGGTACCTGTGGGGTGGGGTGGGAATAATACACTCTGTTGAATAATTTGAATTGTATCAGTCTCACGTTCTCATTAATTATCTTGTGGATTATATTGTAATGTGCTTTACATTAGCTTGCTCTCATGTGACTTGGTAGATGTGAGAATGTAAGTTAATGGAGCATTACAGATCCACAATACAATGCTAGTGGTCTTTAAACAAGAGAATGTCATGTGTGTGCAGTCATGCACGTTGCATAGTTGGCTGTGCTGATCTCTACTCCATTGTTAAGATTTATGTAGTTACCCTTTTTTCCAAGTAGACACATTACACTGTAAAAGAAAAATATATAACTAATAGAAAAGAATGGTATTAAAAAACTGTTTTAATTGTGTTCAAAACTTAGGCCTGCATATATCAATAGTTTGTCACTTATAATATCCGCCTATCTGTCAGGTTATCAGCTCTTGTTTGGTGTGTGTGTGTGTGTGTGTGTGTGTGTGTGTGTGTGTCTCTATATTTACATTATGTTTTACATTTTAGTCTTTAAGCTGACACACCCTTTGGCAGGACGCCTAGCTGCTGCTGCTGCTGGAACCTGACCCCTCTGGTAACAGGACGGATCTCTGTGTGTGTGTGTGAGCCAGCAGAGTGGACCTCAGTCCCAGCCCATTAGACCAGCTATCAGGCTCAGCAGTAACAGATGGCGCTGGTTGCCCCATTCAGCCCATTTGTTACTGAGAGAAATAAACAGATAAATAAAAAACATCACTCCGCTGATGCCTGCGAGACCAAAACAACGTTTAAAGGTGCTCGGAGGGCACTTGGAGGTGTGTGTGTATGTGTGTGTGTGTGTGTGTGTGTGTGTGTGTGGGCAGGAGGGTAATGGGCGGACGGAGCGGCCAAAGCTCAGAGCAAACATCCAAACTGTAGCGAGATGATTATAGTGAACTGAGCACCAGAGTAGCTGTAATGGAGGCAGTCATATGTGGGATTTATCTCTTTTCGTTTAAAGCGATGACATTTTTTTTTTTTTACAATCCTTTGCTCAGTTTTTATGACGGCATGTGGGAAATGTGGCTTACAGCCGGCTCGGCTATGAGCAGCCAAATGCTTCAATGTCACTCTCAACAGGAGATCTCAGTTGTGACGATGGGTCGGTGTTTTGGATCCAAAGCGCCCCACAGAACCGTAACTGAACACATTTTTTATCATGGGTGACCTCAGTGAGAATCAAACATCTACAGTATTCTTTTTTTTTTTGTGTTGTTTTAACAGGGCCGTCCACTTTCAAGTGCTTTGAAGAGAAAAACAGCAGTGGGGTAACACTGGAACATTCCCATCCAAACCAGGTATTTTCAGATCACCGCTGAACCAAATGTAAACATCTGTCTTGTAGTTGTTAGTCATACCAGCTTTAATATAATTGATTGTGTCCGCTGTCAACACACTGAAAAAGATGAACAACTTAGTAATGCTGACAGCCATAACAAGAGATAAATAGCAACCAGGGGTGGAGATATTCTACTCAAGTACTACTCATTTGCAGTAATTTTACTTGGGTAGAAGTAGAATTACTGGAGTACTTGAGTAAAAGTAAAAAGTAGCTCATTTAAAATGTACTTAAAGTTACTGAGTTACTTTTTTTTTTTTTTTTTACAAAACAGAACATTTTTCATATGATCTTTCCCATGCAGTGTAAAAAGGTTGAGAGGACGGAGTTCAAGCAGATTCTTTTGCAAAATATAGTGCATAAATAAACTAAAGGCTCCACAATTTACCACAGTTCTAATGTAATGCTTATGGAGAGCTACAAAAACTGTACTCTGTAAAGGATGCAATCTAAAATGTAGCAATGTACAATCCTTAAAGGAGTAGTTTGCCGATTTTGGACCTACATATCATTTGTTTCTTCCATCCCTGTAGTACTTGGACCCACAGACAATAGTGGCTCCAGAGTCAGCTGTCTTTTGAAATGGCGAGCTCTGTTGCCTCTTGCTGCTAACAATGAGTCCAAATGGGGTTTGTCAAAATATCTCCAAATAAGCCAGTCGGTGAAAACGATATGGTGACCAACTGATGTATTTATATTCACAGCCCAGAAAGCAGCAGCACCGCTCCATTTCCACTGGATAGTCTTCTACCAAACTCTGCTGTTTACAATCTGACCTGACCGTCCGCAAAACTAGATCACTCTGCCAGTAACGACCTTTCACCCCACAGCAGAGAAAAATAGTTCTGATTATAGATTAGTGAAAGTGTGTGTAATGGCGGAATTGTGTCTTGTTTACTCTCAACTCCCTTGTGGAGTCTACAAACGGCTTCAAACCCCATTTGGACTCATTGTTAGCAGCAGAGGCAACAGAGCTCACCGTTTCAACCGACAGCTGACTCGGGAGCCAATATTCTCTATGTAAGAGACAAATTACATATAGGTCCAAAATCGCCTTTAATTCACAACATACTTCAAAAAATACTCAAATAAGTACACTCAAAAAAGCCACTCAGTTACAGTAACAAGAGTACATGTAATTTGTTGGTTGCAGGGTACAACAAATTGGCTGCTGCTGCTACCAAGAGTGGAAGGAACGAATGCAGCCTGGCATTGAAAATGTGTCAAAACTACAAAATGTGTCCTAACTACAAAATGTGTCGAAAGTGTCCACATAAATGGCTCCCATGGCCAACCTTGGAGATATGTGCGCTCCTCAACCTCTAAGTGGGCAAGAGAATGTGTTTGAAGAATGAGGGGATTTTTCAGAAAATACACACTCCTCTTCAAACGGACTGGAAGCAGAGGATCCACAATGGGTCTCAACTGTCCAAATAAAATAACACCCTTCTCTCCTTCACACATTGCAAACACCCATCAGCAACCTGACAACTGTCTCTCACAAGTAAATGCTAAAATGTTCCATTTCATCTCACAGGCGTCACTGTAACACTGCAAAAGCCTTTTTTGTTTTACTTCCAAATTTGTCTTTGGTAATTAGCACACACCACAGGCAGCTGCTGGTCTTTTGAAAACTGCTATTCTTATTGTTCTTCTGTAAGCCCAAAGTATTTTTTTTTATTACAGTGAGAACAAAATAAAAAACTAGGCAATTCAGCCAAGTATAAAAAAAAAAAAAATCAAAATACATGTGCAAGTTTATTACCTGTTTATTGTTTTGGTTTGGAAATGCTGTTGCATCAGTATGGCCCAATGCATCTCTGACCCGGTGAGCTGACTTAGAGAATCTGATTACTTTCTATCTTTACTGTGTCATAGGTGAAGTTATCGCACCTAAATCCCATTCCCTGTTTAGATGGGATTAGTTTCTCCAGGGTAGGTGGGATAAGTGTAATTGCTACTTAAGATACTGGTTAATTTTAATCCCATCCAGTTGATGATTTACACCCTTGACCCCAGTATTCGTCTTGGCCCCAATTACTTGCAGTTTTTCAGCCACTCATAAGTGGTCTGATTATTCTAGACCCTCTGTGTTTCAGCTCAGTTGCAGATGATGTAGATGTAGGAAGCATTTGAGGAGGCTTTTGCTAGTTTGACAGGTACGAACCCACCTACATCTATACCATATGATGGGATCTTTGCAATAACAGCTACAGGTAAGTATTGTATCTGTAAGATAATTAAGATGTAATTTGTGGAACCACAATGGAAGTGACAGTATTCCATACCTCTTTAGTGTACCAATCAAATGTCTATCTATTAAACTAGCAGGCTTTGTGTTTGTATCCAGGAACATCTGACCATATTACACGCCTCTGTCTGTAATTTGCCATTGTCTAGACACATGCGCACACACACACACACATGCTAGGATTTGACCAATATGCATTATTGCACTACTGCTACTACTACTTTTTACTTTATTACTTATTACTACTATTAATACTGATACAACTGCTACTACTACTATTACTACTACTACCGCTGCTGCTACTGTTACTACTACTACTACTAGCCTACTACTACTGCTACTATTATTACAACTGCTACTGCTACTACTACTGCTACTGTTATTTCTGCTATTCTACTACTAGCTTAAGGTCTTCCCATAGACAACCAGTGTAGTATTGCTTAATTCTACAACATCAAACAAATGTAATCTTCACCCTCATATCAGAGGTTGACGACACTGACTGGGCCAGATCAGATTTTTAATAAAAGGCCAGTATCGACCCCATGTATCTGTCTAGCACACACAGTCTGAAACAACTCCAGTGGATTATTGGAGGGAAGCAAAGTGCAGAGAAAGTTGCTGACAAGGTTAAACAAAGCTGTACTGTACAGAAACTTGGACTGTTTAGTCTGGGGCAACTCTGACTCTGAAGGTTAATTACAACTATAACCTCTCCACCTCCCTATACCACCTCTCCTTGTTTCTCCCTCATCTTCCTCCCTCGCTCACTTCACATCGCCGCGTTTGCTTTGAAGTCGCGCAGGAACATCGGGAATCAAACTCTCTCTCCTCGATAGGGCAGACAACTTTCCTTACACGTCCGCTTTGTGATGTCTTTTTTCCTTCCTTCCTTCCTCTTCCAATCTTCTTTTTTTCCCCTTCTATCCGTCCACCTCTCCTCCTCGTCTTCCTCCTCCTCCTCCTCCTCTTCTCCTTCTCCCTCGGAGTCTGGTCATTTGCGACCCCTCCATCCCTCGGTTTGTCATTTATTTGTTTATCTCCTCTCTTTTCTCTCCTGGCCGGACTGACTCATCCTCCCGGAGAGCAATAACATCTGTGTGTGTGTGTGTGTGTGTGTGTGTGGAGCAAGTATTTGTCGCAATGCTCTTTATTACTCTCTCTCAGCTCGGCTCTAAAATGCTGCAATTACTGTGCCCTTCAGTACGAATATCAACTTTACCTTCTATTGTTCTTCTTAACAGAAACTATTGCCAACATGCTGTGAAAAAACCTCACATATCCTCTTTCTCTTTTTTTAGTGATAGAAACATCTAACTGTTAGAGATTAGTATTATCCATGTGTTGAAAATGTGGAAATTTCATAATCTTGGGCCAAAGGCAAGTTGAAATAATTGTTGAAAATGATTTATAGGATGTGAAAAATTAGTGGGAGTCAATGGGAAAACCAACAGTTTGTTCTCAGTTTTGGAAAATTTGACTTAGTATATAATAGTAGTATATTTAGTTTACAGTATTTCGACTTGAAAAAGTGAATATACTTTAGATGAGCAATTTTGCTCATCCAGCAATACTTTGCTAAAGTAGATGTTTTTTCATATCCACCATGTTATCCATGTTAATTTTAATTTTCTATCCCTGCCTGCATTTTGACCCATCTCCGGGTCAAAGTTTCCCATACCATGTCCTGAAATGTTTGTTAGTAATTGGCTCCAAAATATGTGGTTAATTCACAAAAGTTGGGTTGGACCCCTCAGAAGTCAACTCAAGTCAAATCAGGGTCCAAAGCATGGAAGTCTATCTCCTGACTAAGACAGAAGTTATATCTCATATGACGTCATTAGCGACAGTATGTTAGCAGGAGTGGGTAGTCATGCTGTAAGAGTCCTGCATAAGGGAAATCCAGTGTGCGCTCGTACACCAGGCAGTACGGTAGAAGTCAAACAAGCATCACCCAACTGGAGGCCGGTGCGCTGAACATTCACATATGGAAGTAGCTCAGTGGTTTTCTGTAGTGGCTGAGTCAACGCATGAATTAAAGATTTTGTTCAGTGATTCTGTTAGTTCTAACAGCACTGTGCAACACTGAGCACTTTGGTGTTAACAGGTGGAGTTTTTAGAGTCAACGTAGCACACACTCCAATCAGGCATACCCCCCACCCCCCCACCAATTGCTTATACAATTCAGTTTCTGGACTGCTGAGCGGGCTGTTTTCAAGCCAGCGGGGTCAGTTGTCAAACCAAATTGTTGTTGAGACCAGTGGTGATGTTAAATGACAAAATAAATGGAAATTCATTTTTATTCAATGTAATTATATCATATATATCATCTTTTTTTCTAAATAACTTTACAAAAGTCTGAGCAACTGAGGTATGTTTCGCTTCTGAATTTTGCAAAATGAAAGTGAATTGATCACAACCATATTGATTCTGCTCTGTACATTAGTCTGGGGCTTTAACTAAGACTGACATACAGCTGTCCAGACTAAGTCAGTACTGTCTGTTCTGTGTCTTTCTTTCTTTCTTTCTTTCTTTTTCTTTAAGGCCACAAGCACCCGCAATCTCTCTCCATCTCTCTGTTTGTTTCTGCCTCTCTTACATAAACGACACACAAACACACTCTCTCTCCTCGTTTCATATATTTTACCATTAGTTTTTTTACACTCATTCTCTCTCTCTCTCTCTCTCTCTCTCTCTCTCTCTCTCCGTCTCCTCTGCTCCCTGTTCTCGCCTTGAGAGATTGCTTCCAGTGCAGAATGGTGTGACTGCTGCAGAATTAAGGGTATGAAATATTCAGTGAGTCTTTTTCTCGCTAAAACTCTCCCTGAGCCGACAGGATGAGACCGACCGCACGGAGCCGCTTGTCCTCAGGCTGTCCAAAAGCCTGTGTGTAAATTATAGAAATAAGTAACTAAGTATTCTGACAACAACACATTGTTTGATGTTTTGGCTCCGCACTCTCATTACTTTGGATGGGAAAATGAGACAAACTGGCATGCGGACTGGCGGCTTTATTTTCAGTCCTGTCAGATTTCTGGCACCCTAAAATTGGGCAGACTGTAGACAAATAGGGCCGTTGTTCATTCATTGTTGATCCAATATTGTTGAAAATGCCCCCGAATTAAAGCTGACTGCACAAGTCTGCACTTTAAATGTGTAGTAATTGTGTAATTCAAGTAATAAGAGCATGGAGCCAAAGCATCAAACTGTTCGTCACTGTCTGCATATTTATGGATCGCACGGGACAAGCGTCATTACAGTCGGACGTCGGCATCTCATTTGCACCCACTGCGCGGGGCGGAGTGGCGTTTAGCGTTATCGAGTCAGTAATTGATGATGGGAAATGAATGAGGAATGTTTGAGAACATTCCCAGGCTGAAAAAGAACGTCTTTGGAGGGAAACAAAATGCATACATCTGAAAGCCACGTACATAAATTCTCCCTCCTCCGCTGATCTCCATGTCATCCGAGAGGATTGGGCCCAGTAATCTGCTTATATTGTGTATGCCCATTAAACTTGACAGGCATATCCAGCTGCATACAGACCCACTGCGTGCACACTGACAGGAATATAGTCCATTCAAGAAGAAATGAGCTCCTATACAATATACTGCAGGCATGAGGTCCCTGCCTCTGCAATGGCCCGTCACAAAATGGGTCATAACTTCATGGTAGTTTGTCCAATCATCATGGAACTTACTTTGGTTGTTTGTTGGTTGTGATTGGTCAATATAGGCATGGCTTATCAGATAGTGTTTTATAACCCAATTTGTTGTGAGATTCTATATGCTGCAGGCCTAAAGCTTTGCTCAACAATCGCTAATGATACAAATTGGTGTCCCAGTGAATATGACAGTAATTGGACACACGGTGCAGTGGTCAAAAGTAAACATTTCTATTTGTCTATTTGTTTACGTGTGTGTGTGTGTGTGTGTGTGTGTGCGTGCTTGTGCATGTATCTGTGTAATTTTAGGCATGTATCAACATGTGTGTCAGCTTGTATGCATGTAGGTATGTAAATAGGTGATCATGTGTGTAGATTTGGATTTACATATATGTATATGTATATTTCTGTTTACTGATGCAACAATTCATGTGCCCTCGGCTAGTGCACAGTTTCATGTGAAAATGTATCGTCTAAAATGTAATATGTAAAATGCAATCTTCCTTTAAACAAGTACAAAATCTGCCAGTAGGAGGAAATAATTCCACTTGTTTCCAATACAAATCAACTTGCCTTCAAGAGTCTTCTTAAATCAAGTTGTACTTTCTTAATAAAAGTGATCTGCCTTTTGTATTCTGCTTTGTTTCTAGAATATGCTCAAAGCAGGTGCACAGCACTGGAAACAAAGAGAGATGATTATTATATTATCTTGTCTCATTGGCAGATTTTTTCACTTGTTTTAAAGATCAATAAATCATTACCACATTAATTTTGAGACATTTGTATAATTACCTTAAAAAACAAAGCCGTCGCCAAGAAAATTGGCAGCCTCTACCAGGCTCTAGGCTGTACGGATTTGGCAGGAAATCTGCTGGATTGCTTTACGGCACAAAACAGGAAGAGGGCGCAGTTCTTCCAGAGCAAACAGAGGTAAAGCTTTCAGAGTTTCTGGCAGCAGCAGATGATGGAAGGAGTGAAAGACTGATGGAGAAATCACTTCCAATATGTTTATCTTCTTCAGGGAGGGGGAGGGGGGCAGGAGGCAGCAGGGTTTATGGGAAATGTCTCAATTTTGAGAAACACTAGCACTAACAATACCACTGGCATAAGATAGAGGCTAATTAATTTGACAATGATACAGTATATTGATGTTTAAAAATGCTACATGTTGAACCTTTAAGGAAAACGAGATATGCAGACTTAATATTAGACTAAATGACTTGCTAAGACAGATATATTTTGCAGTCTATAATTTTGTCAGACAGCCTAAAGGCAAGTGAACGTCCCTCATAAAGCCAGAAATCAGGACACTAAGACTCAAACATGTCATAAGTCTGGAGCTGCTCCATGGAGAATGAACTGGGAGAGATGGTAAAGGTGACTGGGAGAGCACCCATGGGCGATTATTTGGGGCCACTGGGGCATTTTTTTTTCCAGGTATAAGGACTCACACACTGGGGGCAGGTCCATAGTATATGTATGGAGTATAGAACAAAGACTTTGATTGTGGTGGCTCTTCAATAAATTGGGATAGAGTATTTAAGAATATTACTCTTTCATCACAGAACTTGGATAATCAAATTATAAGCTTTAACTTTGTACATAGAGTTTATCTGACACCAAAGAAAGGACATTTGATGAAAATATCCCCATCCCCGAATTGCACCTTATGTAATCTAAATTTGATAGGTACATTTATGCATATGGTCTGGGAGTGTCCAGAGGTCAAAGCATTCTGGGAAAGGGTCTCTCAAAAATTGTCTATTATGATACAAGTAAAATTGGACTGTTCGCCACTTTTAATGTTATTGAATGATGATTCATATCTGACACTTAACTCAGAGGCGGCTGATGTTTTTGGGGATCATTGCTGCTAAAAAGATGGTTGCTGTAAGATGGATACCTTCTAATTCATTATCAGTTCATCAGTGGTACCAGTCTTTAACAGACTATGTATTCATGGAACTGTCTATAGCGAGGATGAACCATGCTAGTCAGAAGAATCTTGAGGCCTGGACGGAAGCATTGAGTTTAGTTAAATATACATCAACTTAAAGGGAAGAGGAAGGGAGAAGAGAAAAATTGTTTAGAATTTTTTGTTTTTTTGTTCTCTCCCCTTCAAACAGCCCTGATCCATGCAAAACCATTTACACTCATTCTTTATTCAATTACATTTAGACTACGATAAAGATTGATGTGGAAAACGGGGGGGGGGGAGAAAGGGAAGTTGACACACAGGGAGGGGAGTTAAGGATGTAGGTGTGTGGGTGTTTGAGTGTGGATGTATGTGTGTGTATATGTGTATATATGTGTATGCGTGTGTATATGTATATATGTATATATATATATATGAAGATATTTCATTTTATATTATCACTACTATTATTATATATGTATATATATGTATATAATATGTATATAATTTTTTTATATATGCGTGTGTATGTATGTATATGTGCATATACTGTATATGTATGTATGTGTGCATATATGTATATTTATATTATTATTATTACTGTTATTATTGTTATAATTTATTTTGTTATTGTTTTTTTATTATTATTATTATTTTTTATTATTATTATTATTTTTTTTATAATTAATGTCATTGTCAAGGTACCTGCATCCCTCACAGTGGGAAAAATAAAAAAAAACTTGGTCACAAAAACATTGGGGGCAGGTCCATATTTTACATCTTGATGACATTACAGGCTCAAGTCTTCCTTGTTTGTATTGACTGGTCCATATGAACTTTATAAACTACAGACTATATTCAACTGTAATCTATAGTATAGACCATAGGAATATCAAATATAAATTCTTAAATTGAGTAATTGAGGAATTCAGTATTGGGATCATTATTCAAAAAAGTAATGTTTTATTCATTACTTGTTACTTTCCTTTGTATCCCCAAAATTGGTGATTGAATCCTCTCCTACCTTCAGACATCAGCATAACTCTTTCTCTGTCAACTTTATACTTGAAAAAAATCAAAGTAGTGGGAATACTTCCACCCAGAGACAGTCAACGTTTCTACCATTTCTCATCTTAACTACCTCAGGATGACAGCTGATTATGAGGAAAATGACTCAGCATTGGGGTGGGGACACAACTTTAGATAATTTAACTTCAATTTTAACTTTTTTTGATTGCCAACTGTCCTATCATTACTGAAACAGAAACAGTAATTTGTTACACAACTCATTCTTTAATCCTAATAACACTGTAAAATGTTATTCACCACCCAACACTGGCAGTACTGTATCCCCTTCAAAGCGCGCAGTGTGTGCATAGCTTCTCACAGAAATCCTTCATTTCCACGCTGTTGTCTTCAGTTAAAGCCGGAGCCCCGGGTAAATCCTCCATCTCTGCTCGCTGGCCCCGGGGACACACTGTTCTCCACACTGCCTTGGATCTGTCACTTAATGTCTTGATTGGTTCTATTTAATGCGCTGCGAGCCAATTCAGCTGTCTGCCTCTCTGTCTCGATGTGTAAATGCATGATGTGTGTTTTCGTGTGCGCCGCCCTGCATTCGTTATGCGATAGCTCCTCTAACAAGCGGTGGTTATGTCAGCCCGCGGTCGTCCCTGGTCTCTCTGGTGTGTGTGCTTGTGTGTGTATGTGTGTGTGTGTGTGTGTGTGTGTGTGTGGAGTCTTTGTGGTTCCTTGCTTGCTCAGCCCAGTGGGACCTGTTAGCAGCTGACTAGCGTTGATAGTCGACTGTCTAGACTGTCTTCCTAGTGAAAAACGTCGCAAAGTCAATGAACGCCTTGACGGGCGGAGTTGGGGTTGGGGTTGGGGGTCGGGGGTGGGTGCACCCATAAGGCACCCAATGTTACCCAGCATAAAGTGTCTTTAGCATAGTGTGCAACATTGGCGTAGCCTTGTGAGTAGCATGGAAACAGCAGGGGACCAGGTTAAGGGCAGGCGTAGGTTGAGGGCATATTTAGACGTATTTTGCTTGCGGTGAGTGTGCGTGTGAGCGCTTGCATGTTGATGTGTGTGTGTATGCACGCGCCTGTGGGTGTGTGTGCGCGTGTGCAGTAGAAGTTGCACCGTGTCTCGGCTGCTGGGCATCAATAAACGGCGGCGGCTTCGTCCGTCCACTGTCTTTCCTGAACTTAGGTTATTTGTGATTCACTGTGCCATCACCGCACACCCACCAGATTCCCATCGCTGGCGGATATTTCACCTTGAATAGTGGATATTGCATTGATAAAGATGCTGTAAGCGCCAGTAATGGGAATTTGATTGAATGCTTCGCCTCGGGCCTAGTTGTCGGGATAAGCCGCAAACACTCGCTCCCCTGCGTTGCTGCCGCTCGGCACGTTAGCTCCGCGTTCGCGGCGCCGCGCGAACACAGTCATTAGCTCTTTAGCCCCGGGGCCGCCTCAGGATGAGGATAATATAACTTGAGAATGGTCGGAGAGGTAAAGAACAAAGAAAAAAAAAAAAGAATCCCATGTATCTCTTTGTTCGAAACGGGACGGAGAGATGAGAGGAGGAGAACGGAGGACGGCGGTTTATTGGCCTCCCTTCCGCCATTAACATGCGCCTCGTATCCGGAGTGTGTCTACAGCTGATGAAGTCGGATTACATTTACAGGTCCTGACATTAAAATGCATCTTCCGTGTCCGTGGTGAAATTGAATTTCTCTTTACCTTGCCAAAACGCAGATTGCTGTGCATGTCACTTCTTGTAATATTTACATCCTTTAGAAGAGATGGCTCAGGAACTTACTTTTTACATTTCAGACCAGAGGAAGAAGTTCTAAGGAGGCAGTTTCATGCAGCTGTTATCATATTGTTTCATTATATCAAATTAACAGCATCCATCTAGTCCCACTTGTTCCCCATAGAGTATCCTGATTTTACATTTTGATACGTTGCTATTTTCAATACCTCTTGTTAGTTTTAAGTTACTTTTCCAAACTGCCTGCTGCCTTTTTCCTTTGCATGTGCTTCCCAGTTGAATCAGCACATCCATAAATGTAGTTAAGTGTGGACTGGAGACGCATTGCATTCACACTTTGTTGTTAATTTGCCCAAATGTGTCTCTGATCATCTCTGGAGGCGGTCTGGGTGATTGGATCTTCAATGGGCCTTAGGTGCATTTACACCTGGATTTGAAGTGTTTTTGCTCTATCTGAATACAATCCAATCACCCAGCATGCATGTTAATGCAGGAGGAAAGAGGGTCATTAAATCTGTTTTAAAATGGTTATTTTTTATGCCGTCTCCATCTTTGTCACTCAGCACTCATTGCTGTGGTGTTTCTGCACTGCTCTTCCCAGAGATCACCTGTCAATCAAACAGTGTGGGCGGGACTGTGACGTCTTTTTCCTTGGATTTTCTGTTGATGCAGTTTGAGTTTCTCTTTTCTCTGTCTGTTCAGCCATGGTGGCTATCACTGCTCATGCTAACTACCCAGTTCTTCTTCTTCTAGTTATTCCAAACAAACTGTAATCGTAAAACGCATCACTTCCTGTGCGCCAGAGGATTTTTCCCAGGAAAGTGCTACCAGACACCAGGTGTTTAGAACAGCAAATGGAAAAGCTTTTAGGTTGAATCACTGTTGTGTTATAGCAATCTGCAATAGCGAGCAGCAAAATAGACATTTATTGATATGAAAATGTTGTTGATTATTACATTAACCTTTCATAGTGTAGCCCAGTTAGTCTGGTCCAAACAGCCAGTACTGTTACTGGTGTGAGCACATCTGACTGAAATGGAGGGGTTTGGTGCAGAGGGTCATGACCTGGTCAGTCCATTAGAGGGCAGTTTGAGCAGAGGTCCTCTGGGTGCTGCCTCACAGCACCTACACTCAGAAATAAAAGAACCAGGGACTGATATATCCCCTTTGCTATTAGACTGCCTTCATTTGCACATGAAATGATGTAGCATCTCATAAGTGCTTTCTATTTTGCACTGATGAGCAACCTTTTATTGCACTATATTCAGCTATTGCATGGTACATGTTGTGATAATTTGTTATGTGTTTTATGGTACTTTCATGTTTTATCTGTTTTTATTGTTTTTTTATTGTGTGTTCTTACTGTAAATCCTGTCTGCAAACCATTTAAGAGAAGAGAAAAAAATCCCTTAATTGAACGACTTCAGAAAAGATGCTCAGTTACATGCAGAGGTCCAAACTGAAATTATGTCATCCTGCCTCTCCCCTTCAAAGAAAGGAAAACAATAAACACAACCTCCAACAGTATCCTGAAGCTACACAGCACACCCCAGTGTAAGTGAATGCATCCAGATTGCTTCTCAGTTAATAATATGCATCAGCACCAGGATCAGTTCCTCTGAGATTATCACAAGATCATCACCTCTCACATGTTTTTGATTTTCTTTTGGTGGAATATTCACCCCTTTTTCTCATATTGGATATCAGATACTTGAGACTGGCCTGATTGATCCCAATCTCAACATAAAGACAAAGTTAGACAGCTCATATGTATTATATAATTGCATTAAATGCTAAATATTTAAATGTGTTTACAGTCACAGAAAAAATAAATCACAGGAAATGTCCTGTATAGAACTGTGGGATCAGTTTGTGAATTGTCATTTTGTGATTTTGTGACATTTTTAGATTGATATTATTTGAAATTGGTGTTACATGTCGACAACCTTGATTGTTAACTGGTATCTGTATCGACCGTAGAAATCCATATGGATCAGTCACAGTGAAATTTCTTATAGAGTTCACAAAGAAAAGCTCGACCCCAGAGCCAGAAACTTGGGTTCAACTGATGTGGGTTTCTGAAGGCTGATACAGATAGCAATATTTTTGGATTGAAGCTGCTGATAGCTAGCATCTGAAACCATTTAGACCATCATCTGACACTAGAACTTCCCACTGAAACCCAGGATGATAATAAGAAGAAGAAAGAGAAGAGCAAGAAAAATGATAAAATAGGGATGCACCGATATGGAAATTTTGGGCCGATACCGATAGCCGATTTTTCAAACACCACAATCGGCCGATACCGATAGCCTGCCGATATTTTGTTTCGTATTGACCCATTTGTGCCCTGCCAAAATAATCTATATTCTGCCCTTCATTATACTTTGCAATGAATATAGATTTAAGGATCAGCTTTTATTGTAACAACTTTCACATAACCACAAATGCCCTTTTTGAAATTGAACTAAATAAATAGAAAGCAAATGAACATATAGATTTAAGGAACATCTTTTATTGTAACATTCTTTCACATAACCAAAAATGCCTTTTTAATTAAAATAAACAAATAACATTAGCTGCGTTTACATGGAGCATTTTAATCAGAATAGCAGCCCAATCAGAATAAAAATGCCTCATATAAACGCCTCAATCAGAATAAACTAGCTGATCCGAATGAAATGTCATTCCGTTTGAGAGGGGTGGTTTAACCCTTTCATAATCCGGTCGATGGATAATATTTTGTCATGTAAACACTCATTCCGATCACTTTCTTTATCTCGCCTCTTTCTGCACATGCTCGCGCATTTAACGTAACTTCTTTTCCGGGAGGATTCGAATGGATGTGCTTGTTATTAACCCCGGGGCGTTTTTATATCAAGTCCTGAATTACACATGGACCCAATCATTACGGGGGCAAAACAAAAACGTCTTTTTCTGACACTTATGGAGTCGTATGTTTTGATAAAACTGTTGCTTCATCAGAAAGAACAGCAGTAAAGAAATAACCAACGCAGGTCCATCTTTTAAAAACGTAAGCCCATGTTAGAGTGCTGGATTCAGTGTTTTGCGCATGTCAGAAACTTTTATTCTGATTACATACTGTGGAGCATGTAAACGCACATCTCACTGCGATCGTTATATTTAGCAATCTAGCAATTAGGAACAATCTTCCTTCGGAATGATTTAATTCAGAATGAAAAAAAATGTCTCATGTAACCGCAGCTTTGTTGCCTCACGCCGATAGGCTGTCCTTCCATTCAAACTTGAATGTCTTTGGAACAGATTAGTGATGCAATATATGTTAATGAGTATCGGCCACTGCCATCGGTGGATTTAATCTTATCGGCCGATGAGCCGATTGTAGTCAACAATGCAAAAATCGGCCATTTCCATATTCATATATATATATTTTCATATTCAACCGATATATCTGTGCATCACTATTATAAAACATATTCATGCATACTTGTGTAGAATCTGATTGTCTCATTAGAATCAGTTCAGGTTAAGGGCTTCCCATAGACAACCAGTGTATGTATTGATCAAATCTACAATAAATATGTAATCAATCAAACTGCATCATATCCATCATACTTTTAATTCCCAGTGTGGAAGGAGAAGAAAAAAAGAGGAGACAAGAAGAGAAAACAGACAAGAGAGAAGGTAAAGGGAGAGAATATGAGAGAGGGGGGATGAGAAGAGCTGATGTGAAAGAGAGAGAAGGGAGAAAGAGATGGTGCGAGTTGGAGGGAAAGAAAGGGATAGAGAGAGAGAGAGAGAGAGAGAGAAAGAGAGAGCTGAGTGCGAAGCAGAGTCAGTGCCAGTAAGTGGATATTGCTCTGCAGCCAAGAACCTCTTTAATACATAATGCTGCAGAAGTAGCTCTCCTCCCCCCTGTCATCCATCATCTACACACACACACACACACACTAAATCACACCCCGCAGATGCCCTTATGATCACAAGACGAGACTCCTGTCGCTGAGATGAAAATTCCTGACACAGATAAGAGCGTTTGAGACAGGTAGAGGGAAAGGAAAAGAAGGAATCTCTCGCATAGGTTTAGTAGCAGTGCAGACTTCCATTTATATGGCTGATGAACTGAGGTGAAAGCTGCGCTGCTGGGGCTGGCAGAGGGACAAAACTCATCATCAACGCCTGTGCTGTCTGTAGGAAACATCCCAGACTGCCTTCATGTTCCTGGACTAATCATTTCCATTTTTTCCTCTATGTCTGCTACCTCTATCCATCAATATGTTCTGTTTAAAACAGGGATAATGAGAACAGACACAATGTCACTTTTTCTGTGGTACCCTTGATGTGTAGGTAAACTATAATCTCCAGTCAGTGATCATCATAAGGCAAACCACCACCAATATGGAAAAGCATTTATTTATGCTCCCTTAAAAGAGTCTATCTTCATATAACTTACATCAGTTTGATACTACTCACTAGGATGTATACTATTAGTCCATGGGCTCAGACCCAAAATTTAACGTACCGGTACCATCTGGGTGGGCAAATTCTAGTTGTGATTTTTTAATTCCGTTTTGATATGATAGACCTTGCAGACTGGCAGCTTATTAGTGGTTATCCCCTCTTAAAGTATGGACTGCTGTCGTTCAAAACCGGGAAAGTGCCTTCCCTGGAAATCATCTTTCTTTCATTATATCCTCTCCCTGGGGTGTGTCTGGACTACTGACTGTTAGTATTACATGTAGAAACATGTTCAACAGACATGTCTAGATATACTATACTACATAGTGTCTACTAAATTGGCACGTCTCTCAGTCAAAAAGAGTTTTACTTGTGTTAATGTGTATATGAACAGCTGCATTCAAAATGTGTCCAGTCTTTCAGCACAATATTAGGACAATGCAATCTACCCTTCCTGAGACACCATGCCACCCACGACTAGGTCAACATCATCATCATCGTCATCCACATCTGAGTCTGTCAGCTGTGCAGCAGGCTCTTCCTCACTGCGTTGGTTGGCACAGGTTTGTAGTTTGCACAGGTTTGTGCACTTCAGGCCACTCTGGTGGTTTGCACGACCTCACACACTTGCAGGAGAGCAACTGCAAGACGGCATCTGGTGCTGGGGAACCGCGCATCCACTGGATTTCCAGCTGCCCCTCATCGTCTGTGGTCCACCCATGGTCCTTGGGGCTTGGTACAGATGACTGGGTTTGAAGAGACCGTCTCCAGATTGCAGCCTGATAGTTGGCACAAATGGAATGCATGAATAGGCAATCCTCACATGGTGGAAGCTGGCTGGACTCGACCTCCCCACGTCTGGTGCAGAAAAGTTGGTACCGAAGAAGGTTGACATCTGTAGTGTGCGTAGAGGGTACATACAAGCGGCATGTGATTTCCTGCAGCTTCTTGAAGAGCTCATCGGAGACATCCCAAGCACGGCCGAGCTCAAGGAAGGCTTCTTGGTATGTCTGTTTGAGGGTGCCCACTTTCCTGCGTCCTGCAAATACGCTGACAGTGTCGCAGCCGGTGAACGCGTGCATGCCAATCAAGGCACCAGCAACACTATTGCCGAGTGATTGGCACAGTTTGGTGATGTCCAGGAACCTTGTCCTGTTCTGTGTGCCACATTTTTGGTCACTGGGCATGGGATGTCCTTACTCAAACCTAGAGTCAGCACCAGAACATCTGTGTCGTCAGCCGTGATGATCACCGCCTTGTAGCCAGACTCTGCTGCATGGAGAGCAGAGCGAATTTCCGCTCCTCGCTCACGGAGCTGTCAGTTCTCTCCGCTCCTCCGCTCACGGCCGCTCCGCTCCATACCGCTCCGCGCTCAACACAGATTTCAGCCCGCTCCGCTCCAATCGCTCACCGCTCCGCTCCAAAAAAGAAAAAAGCTGCATTGTATTTTAATTATAGCTTAAACACTAGCCTGGCATCGCCAGACTAATTCTGCGCAGATGCATTTCTGGGTCGGACTCGGGCATGCTTCGACATGGTGTGAGCGGTACCGGAGCGAAATTGGAGCGGCATGGAGCGGGAGATAAGGCGCCGCTCCAGCTTTTTAAAAAATCCGCTCACCGCTCCACCCAAAATCCTCCCGCTCCCGCTCCCCGCTCCGCTCACATGCTCTGATGGAGAGCATGCAATAGCATGCGGGTGTCAGACTTCTTCCTGAGAGGATTTGAGCTGTGTTACCTCCTCCCACTGGTTCTTGCTGATTTTCTTCACAGGTAACATATAGGGTCTTGTCTTGTAGTTTCCAACTTTCCAACCTACCAACCTTAATTATTCTAAACTAAAATATTATCAGGGCGCCGTAATTGGGGCCCTGCCTGCCGGCTCAGTGCTGCCAATCAAGGGCGCAGATCTCATTACAATAGGAGGGGACATCAATAATATCGCCAACGTATATCAAATGATCTGCTGTAACAGACACAGCCATTAATAGTAGCTTAAAATATATATTAATGAATCACTTTTAGGCCATCACTATACATATTTACCTATTTTACAGAGCCACACATCCACAAATGTAGCATAAGTTCACAGTAGCTAGTAGCTAATGTGAGCTGGCACACATTTAAGTAAACGTTAATGTTAGCTAGACGATCGTTACCATGTAAGATGTAGCTCCTCCACATCCACTTTAAACAGTCACCATCAGAGACCGGAATGAGTCTCAGAATTTTTAAATTAATATAACTACAATATAAACACCTGTCTCATGCCCGGGTGCGCAGCTAGCAAACTAGCTAAACTAGCTAGCTAGCTAACGTTACCTCTAAATATGGATCTGACTGGGGATAAGTTAATTCACTTGAGGCGGTAAACACAGTCTGGTTACGTTTTTAAACTTTTTATTCTGTTGATGGGTAGACTTTATCTTTGTTTGAAGTACTTTGAACAAAATTACTTACAAGGGCAAAGCATCTGTCACAGACTAGCCTATGGTCCTAGCAGTCACCAGTCACCAGCCACTAGACTCACTCACTGAACACGCAACTCACGTGCTACAGAGATGCTGCAGAGATGGAATCTGGGAAACCTGGACATAAACAAAAGCTTCAAAAAGTGTTGTGTTTATGTGTTAATTATTTCAAAAGTGGAGTCGGCTTCTATTAAATATACTGTATATTTTCAATTACATAATTTATTTAGAAATAATTTATATTGGGGGGGAAAGAAAACAAGAATAGCAACAACAACAAAATCTCCTACAGGCGCTAATAGGGGAAAATAACAAAATGTCCAATAAATATGAAAAGCTGCTCCTGTGGAACGGCTATCATATATTTATTTACTTATATTGACCCTATAAACAATTTAGTATAGGTAAGGTTTTGCCCACTCAGATGGTACCGATATCTGGTCTGGCCCATGGACTATATGAATTTGTGAAGATTTCACTAGAAAAACGTGGGCAAAGTGAGTTTAGGTGGGTTTACCCTCCACTACATCCGTGATGGTTTGATAATTTGAACAGCTAGAAATGCACATGTTCTGAATTCTTGATTTTTTTTTTAAAACATTTGGTGATTAAAATGGTTAAATTTAAAGATGCAAATTTAGATATTTGCATCTTTCAAGCACATTGTCATTTTTTCTTTACATATGGTTCCTCCATCTGAAATGTTTCATAAGGTGAACAGCTAGTAATGCACATATCCTAGTCTGCATGTTCTGAATTCTCGTTTTAAAAAAAAATAAAAAATGTTTGATGATGAAAATGGTTTAATTTAAAGATGCACATATACAGGTCTGCATGCTCTACTATATTTTCTACAACTGTAATGTAAATATATTTGAAAAGAGTACAGTTTTTTTTTAATAATGCATGTCTACAAAACAAGACACTTTCTTTACATATGTATGGCCTGTAGACCTGCTAATGTGAATACGATGCACATTTTGCACATGATGTACAGTATACTGTATATGCTGTAATTTTTCATTTTGCTGCATGCTCTCAAATTCCTCTTATACAACGCATATATGTAGATATTTTTTATAATTTTTCATTTCTTTGTCTCAGTACGTTCTACTTACTACTACAGCTGCTATTTTGCAGCCTCTTAATGCTGGAATCCATACGTTTTTCATACTTTCATTCATCTCTGCTTTATCTTCAATTTTATTTTATTTTTTTGCCGTATCCTATTACTATTTGTTTCCCCACAGTAAAACATTAAAGTTTCATCTTCTCTTAGACAGTAAGAGAGACGCACAGAGAGAGAGAAATAGGATGAAAGAGATTAGAAAAGGGAATGACAAAGCATAAGAAACAATAAGGCGAGAGTTTGTTGTGTGTACTTTTATGTAAGAGTGGTTAACAGACCGTGGAGAATAGCAACGCAGAGCAGGATGCTTTTTCTCTATTATCCGGCAGATCCATAAACAAGCCATTTGCACTTAACCACTCTACAAGAGGGGGGGAGAAATATTGAGAAAACTCCATTTTGGCCAATACAGCAAAAGTTAAAGTACCTTCCATAGCGATGGAAGATAATTCTCTTTCTCACTGTTGACTAGGCAGACATAAATTGCAAAATGATATACAGCTATTGGCGCATTAAGCTTAGGTTAGTCTCTCTTTTTTGGCTGTTGACTCATCTATAGAGCAAAAGAGCAGACCGTCATCTTTTGATTATGGGTCTTCCATGTTAAAACAATAAAACACCAGCAAAAAGAGCAGCTAGAGCTTAACTGCCCCAGTGCTTTTCACTGTATACAAGTGGAAATAAAAGTAATTTGTGTACAGAATAAAAAAAGCAGGGTTGTGATGCCAAGGTTCGTTTTAATGCAGGCATGAGGGAGAAGCTGAGGACACGAGTCACGGAAACAAATTTCAGAATTCCCAGTGCAAAGTGAAGGGGGCAGTTATGGTGCTATTTCATCATTTTTTTTTTTGGATAGCGGCTTAAAGGGAAAACCTTGACACAATTTAACTTGAGGCGAGCCCTTCAGCCCGTAAGAGGAATGCTTATCACCGCTAACAAGACATTTCTGAGGAAAGCTGAAGGAGAGTGGAAACTTTTTTTTTTTTTGCACAATGTGACTGGTGTCTGGTGAAGAAAAATAAAACACTTTTAATTTCTTTATTTGACAATTTTGAATTTAAACACATATCATGTACGAGAGAGTCTTGGATTTGTTTCTATGGCAATTCATCTTGTCTTTTATCATGAGTGAGCTCTTGATAAAATTTAATCTGGTAATTGACTCATTTTTTACTCATAAGTATACTGAATTCATAATGTCGAGGGATATTATTTCTTATTTTTACTGCAGTCAAACAAGAAAAGCAGAGTAGCAATACACAGTACATCACAGTATTGAATTCCAATACTTTTCGTACACACAAACATTGAGAAATACAATATTATCAAATTGTAGCCAAGGTGTCATGATAATACAGTAGTGATTCTCACCCCTACACATTCATTTAATCGTGTTGCATATTAAAACCTTATTTTTCTTCTAACAAGTGAAAAATATGCAGAAAGGGTGAGATAATTCCACTTGTTTATAATGCAAATCAACTTATTTTGAGAGTTTTCTTGAATCAGGTGTCATTTTCTTGATACCAGTGCAGTGATCTGCCTGATTCTGCCTTGGTTTTCCAGTAACTGCATTGGAAACAAGTGGAATTCTCTCATCCCTGTGGCAGAATTCTTCACTTGTTTTGAGGAAAACAAGATTTTAAGTCTGAATGTGAGACTCAATGATTTGTTAAGGCGGACTTTTCTGCAGTGTGAGCAGCGGGTGATGCAGACCGATTCCTCTAGGAAGTGGGAGATGATGTAGATTTTCACTTTCGTGCTTGGCTGACTGATTCTCTGGCGTGTTGATCTGTTTATCTGTCTCTATTCTACATTCATTCACCCCCAATCTCATGGCCCAATGCTTTACCCCTCTCTGGCACTCAACTCACACTCTCTCTCTCTCTCTCTCACACACACACACACACACACACACACACACACCCATACATCCGCACACACATTCAATGAATATGTGATGAAAAGACTTGAATAGAGAATACAGTTGTTTGGGTGAAGAGGGGAAAAATGATGAATAAAATGAAAACTAGAAAAAGACAAAATTTATTGAGGAAGATGTGTGTGTGTTCCAGTGTGAGTTCAGAGGTCAAATAAGTACTGTATGTATTTGACATGGTATGGATTCTAATGAAAAATCACTGTAATATTCCTATTGGGACTTATAGTGAGTGTGGATTACTCAACAGTGAGTTTATAGTGACCTTATCATACTTAAATGGTATTTCTTCTTAATCTCCTATAGTATTACTATAATATTCCTATAGGGAGTTGCAGTGATATTTGTATAAGTGTCCTAAAATTTATTGCATTTATTTATTAAGCAACAAACATAACTATTTGTTGTCATTTTCCTCTATCTACAGTAACAATGGCAATACTTCCTCTAGCAAATTAGTCAAATAACATTAGAAAAACACATTGTATCACATCACATCATTAATTATCATAATGCAATTTTAAAATAAAGCTCTTCACTTGCAATAGCTGAAATTTCGGTTCAGATTTCAGCCACTCTGTTTTTATAGAGTATGGTATTCGTATAATGGGCAAGTACATAACTGGCATGCTCATACAACCAGTCATCGTCTTTCATTTAGATTTTTTAAAAATCAGCACAATATGGTGGCATAATTTTCTACTCATGGTAAAAGATATTAGAATGGCATTTTTTTTTTACTTGCACTTTACTTGTAAGTCTGGATCTAGATAGATCAAATCTTGATCAGATTGATTGTTTAGGCCATACATTCTATACAGGATTAAGTGTATTTAGCTTGAGTGGCTCCTGTCACAGACTGTTACATAAAGGAGTCATTACATTCAAACATACTTCACCTGCAGACCTTGTAAATTATTACTAGGGATACTCAGATCACAAAGAACTGTGACCATGTCAGACATGTCATTGTCTTCCTCAGACAGAGGTCAGAGAGCTCAGAGATGACATGTGGATTTGAATGTTGTTACATTCATAGACAGAGACCAAAGAGCCCTTTTGCACAATCCACATCTCAATTGTCTCAAATCTTAATTTTTTTTCTCTAACTCTGCTTCTGCGTCTGCTTCTCTTTATCTCCATCTGCTCCTTTGTGATTGGTATAGATTTAAAAAGGGAAATCAATAAGGGATCATGTCTTTTACCTGGATTCACCTCATCAGTGGATTTCAAGAAAAGAGTATCTAATATTTTGTACATCCAATATATAGGACAACTACACCACCACCTGTGAGTGGGAAGGGAATCTGGGATTTTGAAAATATGAAAAATATGAGTGCAGATACATTGGGAGAGCAAAACTCACCAGGATTCAGACAGGCTATCACCAGGCTGAGACCCACTGATGTCATAAAATTGCTAGAAGACAAATCTTAAGATCTTAAGACAAAAGATTCCAAAACCTTAAGATAAAGAAGGACAAACTTATCAGTATTGGGCTCAAAGTAATGTGTTATTCAATGCTCATTTGCTGAATTCAAAAGTAATATTATTCCTTTACTTTTTACTCCCTGGCAGCAGTAATTATATTACTAATTCCACAACTTTTCCATTACGCTCCCCAAAAATGGTGATTGCATCCTCTCTTACCTTCAAAAGAGTAATAATGAAATAAAAGCAATAATATTTCTTTAAAATGTCACTGATCAACATGTTACCACCCAACACTGCTTGTCATTATAAGAACTAAAATGAAAACACCTGATCTCAACAGTCAGGGTTTGGACTGGAGTCTCGCTTCTGTGGAGATTTTGGCAGCATTTTATTTTATTTTTTTTAGTTTTACCTCATTCTAACACACGATTTTACACCTACAAGGGCCTCGTCGTGCGCTGGGAGAGAGAAATGTGAGGATTGGAAGACGCTGACTCAGTTCTCTGCTCCCGTGGTGTCAGGGATGTGATGATGTCTGTAGGGCTTCCCTGTTTTATCAGCGACTACTGCTTACTCTGCAGAAACTGTCCATCTTAAAGGAATAATTCTCCTCAAAATGAAAGTTCAGTGATTTTCTACTCACCCCTATGTCAGTCAAAGCTCCACTGAAGTCGGTAGGACCACCAAACACACAGCGAGTTATCCCCCCCCAAGATCCATGTCAGCCTTCTCCTAAACTATTGAAGTTAACGGGGGACTGTGGGTCCAAAAGTCCAATATTTGCCTCATTATTTTTCTTCATTGACAATGCTCACATGCATCCTACAGTGCTCTGCAAGAAGACTCTGCTTGCTGTAGGGTGGCTATTAGCACCTCTAGAAGAAAGCATTGTTAGTGAGGAAAATCTAGGAGATAATCAGGTAAATATTGGACTTTTGGACAATTTTTTTTCTTTGCACAATGGTTTTTTTGCACAATGGTTTGGCTACAAAATACTTGGATTATACTGCATGAGCTGTTTGGAGAAATTTGATGGACATTTTATGCTTTTGTGGAGCTGTAAAACGATGGTCCAGTTAACTTTAATAGTTGGGAAGAAGGCTGAGATGGAACTACGCTAGCTAACTTGCTGTGCTTGGTGGTCCTACCAACTTCAATGGAGTTTCAGTAGATAATGAATGAATTTTCATTTTGGGGTGAACTATTCCTTTAAGAATTCATGTAGCGTGAAGAATATTGCCAGTGGGGGGTATAATTCCATTCGTTTCCAATATAATTTCACTTATTTTAGCAATTTTCTAGAAACAAGTGTCAGTATCTTGAAACAAGGCAGATCACTGCAGAATCAAGGAAATGATACTGAAACAAGTTGATTTGCATTGGAAACAAGTGAAACTATCTTACCCCTATAGCAGATTTTTTTCACTCGTTTTAAGAAAAATCATATTTCACGACTCAGTACTAAATTAAATTACTGTTGGAGATTAGACAGAGATTTTGCTGCAGTGTTCAGCACATCGTCTGCTGAGGAGCCACACGGCAAAAAAATATGAAAAAGAATTGAGTCTTAAAATCTTAAAACACAACAAAAAATCTGCCAAGGGGTAATTAAGTAAGTAATTGCACCTGTTCCCAATGCAAATCAACCTTGTTTCAAGACTTTTCTGCAAATGAGTGATATCCTTATTAGTGGAGAGGTCCAGCATAGTTCAGGACTTCATCACATGATTAAACGAAATTCTTGAAACAAGTCCAGCTGCTTTGGAAACAAATGAAATTATTTCACCCTAATGGCAGTTTTTTTTTCCTCACTTGTTTTAAGAAAACTAAGTTTTAAGGACTCAGTACTAGATTAAATGTTAAGATGGATATTTTTTGTAGTGCAGCGGGCCAGGCAGGGTGGGAAAGATGGAGAGTGATGAAGAAAGAGAAGGAACTTGTAGCAGAGAACAGCCATTATGAACTTTGGGAATGTTTGTAGCTCAGAGGTGCATGTCCAAGACCATGATACGTAAATCCAACTCATCCAACAATATTTACCCATCTCTTTGATGCATATCAGCGAACACCAAGCACATAATACGCTGACCTGCAAGCCTGAACTCCATTCATGACCATTAATATCAGTAGACCGGCCAGATTTGAACCTTTTAACCTGCATTTATTCAGGGAAAGCTGACTTTTGCAGTAACCTGCTTCACATTCACACATTATACACATTCTGGAAGCTGCCCAGTATAACCACAGTCTTCTACCGTCGGCCACTGGGAGCCGCCCACTACAACCAATCTGTGTGTAGAGGGAGAAGAAGGATGAAAGAGGAGGTGGTGAGGGAGGAAGAGGCGGCGGCCCCGTGAATGTGTGGAAAGAGGAATCGACTATACAAACAAATATTGCATACACAATTCATCTCTTGGTGGATTGAATTGGCATGGCTGGTGATATAAATGGGATTGATATCCAACACTGCTCCTGGAATCCATATCTCTCTGCCTTCCATTTACAAAAACCCATGCTAGGCAATATTGTCCTCAATGAGGCAATGTGGAGACGGCAAATGAAACTGAAAGCATGTGCACATACAGTATACTTTATTTACCTCCCTGTAGCCTTGTAGGTGGGCTTTTGGATGTGCAGCATGTGAGCTGATGTGCTTGCGCCTGTATGCTTTTCTGCATGCTGGTGTTAAAAAATGGCAGTGGTGTAGCGTATTGAACTGTGATGATTGAAGCTTCAGTTAAGTCAGGTTAACTGAATTTTCGAATTTAAATATCTCAGTTTTTAAAATGTCCCTCTATGACTTTTCCTAGACTCACTTTCTGTACAAACCAGTGTTGTGAGATTTTCTAAATCTGTCAAGGAAATAGTAGTCAGTAGACAGTAGTCATTAACCTAATGTTTTCTTAACCATCATTCACCCATCGTTAGTGAGTCCACCTCACTCACTGCTGTTTAGGAAGCAGTTTGTATTTCGCAACAGATTTCCTGCCAGTGAACATGCCGAAAGCAGAATTTAATTTAGGCAAACAGAGTGAATCTATTGTGTCTCAATTAGTGGGGATGGGACGCTCTTCTCTGTTGCAGCCTGATAAAATTGATTTTTTTTTTGTGTGTGTTTTTGTTTTTTTGACAGAAAAATCTCACCTAGCGCAGCTTTAAGGACAAGTAAGAGTATGCTTTGAGGGTGGTCTGATTATTATTGGCAAGTTGGGTGAGGTTTGATCAGTGAGAGGTGACCCAAGATGTAGCCAGCCATGTTTAAGAACAACAGAAAAGTTATTTCTTTCTTTTAAAAAAGCCATGCCATCTCAGAGTCATTGATAGAAACAAGAACCCACCATTTAAGTATGCAAAAGGTAGTATGAAGCACTGAATGAAGGACAATAAGTATGAAGGAGACTTGATGAGATGGGATGAAATGAGATGAGATGGGCTGGGATGGGATGAGATGGGATGAGATGGGGTGAGATGGGATGAGAAGAGATTGGATGGGATGGGATGAGATGGGATGAGATGGGTGGGATGGGATGAGATGGGATGAGAAGAGATGGGATGGGATGAGATGGGATGAGAAGAGATGGGATGGGATGGGATGAGATGGGATGAGATGAGACAGGATGAGATGAGATGGGATGGGATGAGATGAGATGAGATGGGATGAGATGGGATGGGATGGGATGAGATGGGATGAAATGAGATGGGATGAGATGGGATGGGATGGGATGGGATGAAATGAGATGGGATGGGATGAGATGAGATGGGATGAGATGAGATGGGATGGGATGAAATGAGATGGGATGAGATGAGATGAGATGGGATGGGATGAAATGAGATGGGATGGGATGAGATGAGATGGGATGAGATGAGATGGGATGGGATGAAATGAGATGGGATGAGATGACGAGACGAGATGACATGGGATGAGATGACATGAGATGACATGAGATGAGATGACATAAGACGAGATGACATGAGATGAGATGACATAAGACGAGATGTCTGGTTGAAATTCTCCAATCAGCTGGGAAAATGTGGGTTTGTCAAGTGAATGAAGATTCTACTATTTTACTGTCCTTTAAAGGGGCATTAAGTAATCTATGACCTCTATCGGTGACAGCAATAACACTGACAGGTCTCTGCCACAGCCACCCTCAGAAAACCCTTGGAAAACCCTCCAGGACCCCTGAAAATGCCTGGACCCCTGGAAATGCCTGGACCCCCGCTTTGAGAGCCACTGCCTAAACAACCATTGATGTGCTGTTGAGCAAGATCCTCAATTCCAGCCAATTGTTCCAGTGGAGCCGGAATGCAACAGGACTGTGGTCATACTGGGCATTTCCCAGGCGTGAAAGTGTGTTATATTCTACTGTATGTGTGTGTGTATACCGAGGTATAAGTGAAAAATTGCTGTGTGTGTGTGTATGTTTGTGTGTCTATGTGTGTTCTATATAGATTACAGTCCATTAGCTGTGGGCTGTAGGAGTGCCTGGTGCTGAATGGAGGCTTTTGTTCACTACAGGCGTTTAAATAAAGAAAGCTAACTCTAAAATAACCTTGCTAATGAGATGGCGCATTTTAATAAGGGCACAAATCGCCCTCCGTCTACTTTATGGTTGTTGTTATTTCAGTTGTGTGTGTGTGTGTGTGTGAGTGAAATTTATTTTCCCTGTGTACAAAGTGAGAGAGACTGCAGAGTAAGACCGAACATTCCAGATTAGATTATTTCCAGACCTTGTCCCATTTGGTTTCGAGACACAACTGCAAGTAATCTGACTTGAATCCTCACATCCCAAGGTTAAAACATAGGTTCGGTGTCTTCTTCACAAACTGACACGGAGCCGTCCTTGACACTGATGACCGTGACTCATCTGGAAAGGTGACAGCCACATGCTTACACCTCTCCAGTCACATTAAGATCTCAGGAAATCAGGATGACATTGTAACAGAGATTATGCTGCGAACCAATTAGCTACCTCCAATATGATATAATATGGAGGGTTACATCCCACACATATACACACACAAACACGCACATAGCCATATAAAGCCGAGTACACCACAAACTCTAACATATAATTCAAAACATAAGTAATAGCATTTAAATATCTGGAAATATATTCATGAATAATATATCCAGGCATAAACTCATATTTCAAAATATAGTCTTGGATTACATATCCTGGGATGAGACACATTAAAATATATTGCATGTCAAATGTATTTATGTATGTAAATACATGTAGAATACATATGAAAGTGGCCATTTTCCTAATGTTAGCATCCTCCATATGTTGGACATGTATGTACACATACGGCTAAAAGCAAGATTTTTATATATGTGGCTTCCATATATGTCAATACTGTGTATAACATACAGTATATGTTTTTGTGTATGGTGTACTGTAGGTGAGTTATTTCATCAATTTTACTTTTTTCATTTTTAAAGTAAAATAGATACATTTTACTTAACTGACGATCATTTTGTAAAGTCACTTTTTCTAAATAGTGGATTATCTTATTGTATGTTATTACAACCAAACTCTTCAAGCATTAGTTGGCTTTCTCTCCTACCATCATATTCTTTTGGTTAACTTAATTATATCAAAACTAACCATGCGCTACTGAAATACACACTAGAGTTCAACCAATATGGGTTTTTGAAGCTGGCGACAGCTGATATTCTATGCCAATATTCAATCTCTCAAAATTTGACCACTTTCATTAAAAAATAAAAATAAAATCCCCAAAATTACAAATATTCAGTATTTAATTTCTATTCCCACCACAATATTCAGAATATTCTGTATATTGATAGGATAGATGAGTGGAATTCAAGAAAAAAGCTAAACCAGGATTCAAGCTGTTATCTGGAAAATTGTGTGCATGAACCTTAGACTGTAAAAACATAGTTTTTACAGTAGTGAGTGTGAGTAGTGAGTGTGACGTCAGCCATAGGTTTCTGAAGGGCCGTTTTGACGGCAAAAGATTGGGTTTACGATCGCTGCCATGTTAACATTGGCATGAACACACACTCACTGAGCTATTAGTTAGCAGAACGGCACCAATGATATAGGTTTTTGATGGCTGATACCAATGCTAAAACAATATTTTTGGATTGAAGCTGCCGATCACCGATATTTTGTGCCTTTATTCAATATCATTAAATTTGACCATTTGCCATAAATTTCCACAAAAGCATTCAATCAGGGTGGAAAAGCCTCTGAAACAGCATTTAGACCATCATGGGACACCAAAACTCTCCATTGAAAGCCATGACAATTATAGCTACCAAACATATTCTTGCATGTGGTTCTGGATCAAAGTGTCTCATTAGAATCAATTCAGGTTAAGGTCTTCCTATAGATAACCAGTGTAGTATTGATCAATTCTACAATAAATATGTAATGAATCAAACTGCATCATATCCATCATATCAGAGGTTGACGATACTGACTGGACCAGATCTGATTATTAATAAAAGGCCAATATCAGCCCCATATATCAATCTAACTGTACAGATGATGGTCTGTTCTATTCAGCATTCAGCACCCAGCCCCCATTACACTGTATAAGAGGCAGTTAAACACACATACAGCCCTTTCCCTCTTCTCTCTCTGGTCTCCACCAGCCAGCACTGCATACAGTATATTATAATTGCTTTAGTTTATACGCCTCTCCCTCCCCCGCTCTCACTCTTTCTCCCTTTAATATTTTGCCTTTCTTCCACCCCTCCCCCCTCTTTTCTTTCTCTCTTCTCTCTCTTCCCTTCCTTGTCTCTTCATCACATGAACGATAATTGTGTGTTTCCTTATAATAATTTACATTTGAGAACACAACGCACAAACACACACACGCGCGCAAACACCGTCTGGGGAAACAGCATCTTTATCCCCAGAGGAGGTTGTAGCGTGTGTGTATGTGTGTGTGTGTGTGTGTGTGTGTGTGTGTGTGTGTGTTTGTTAGCTCAGCGGTGTGTGAAAGGTGGAGACGAGGGTGATATTTCTCCCAGACACACTCTGCTCCAGCTCTCTGACTTCACCATATGGAGCCCATTACACCCATTTATGAACGTCCTACACTGGCGCTGCCAGCTACACACACACACACACACACACACACACACACACACACACACTTGTCACACACTTATACACACATACACAAAAACAGACACATTTGATAGCACCACCGCGATGGCGTAGAGAGAACATATGTCATGTAATAAATATGAAAGTATCAACATTTACCCCTGCAGTCTGTTCACTGTGTCTGTTTGTGTGTGTGTGTTAATCCAGACTAAAGCATCAACAATCCTGTGCAGCCTCATAAACTCTGGCTGGCTCATCCTCGTGCGTGTGTGTGTGTGTGTTGTAGAGGCCTGTCAGTGCGAGTCCTCATATCTGTGTTTTGTCCCACGCGTCTCACTGTGTTAGTGTTATCGCTCTCTTATCAGCTTGCTGGCACCGAACCTCTCTCTTGCTCTCTCTCTCTCTCTCTCACACACACACACACACACACACACACTCTCTACCTCTATCTCTCTTTCCATCCTCTCCTCCCTCTCACTCCCTCTTTATGTCATAAACTCTGAGGGCCAGTCAAAACAGCATAAGCTGATACAGCGTTTTCATATTTGCATTTATTTCTGCGTATTATGTTAATGGTTGAACGAGTGTGTGTGCATGTGTGTTTATGTGTGTGTGTGTGTGTGTGTGTGTGTGTGGGCGTTGGGTGTTTGGGGGGTTGTTTTGTCTGTTTCCTCTATGTACTTGTAAGACTCGGCTGCTCTGTTGCGCTTCACTTCCTACATCTTTGTTGCCAAGTAGTCCCAATGCCAAGCTATATATGTGTGTGTGTGTGTGTGAGAATGTCGAGATGTGTGTGTGAAGTTTCCACTGTGTCATCACTATTCTGTACAACAGAAACTCAACACACACACACGCACACACACACACACACACACACACACACACACACACTATCTGTATACAAAGATGATGGTTTTGTTATCAACCAAACCATAACTCTTCTAAAAGAGTGACCTCATATTTTAAGGTGGACTGGTTAAATTTCATTATGGGCTATGTGGTTCCTTATAATAATAATAAAAATAATAAATTGCTCAATATTTCAAAAACAGACATGACTTTATTTCAAACGCTATTCATTTATTAAATTTATAAAGGTAAATATTGCAGCAACGACTAACTATTCCAGCAGGTATTTTGTCATACTGGGTGCTGAATATTTGAAATAGTGGACGTCTTGCTTTGGATAGAAAGTATTTGCTTTGGTATGTATAAACAGTCCAATATCCTCATGTATAAATCATGTTAGGTGTATTGTTTCTCTGTGACCTCATCATCGCCTCTCTCATAAGAAAAAATATTTTTCTCTCCTGTCAAAGCTGCACATTCAGAAGAGAAGGTGAATTTGAGTAAAATATATATGACTCACACATACATTTTGCATGTTCAGCTCACCAGTAGGCAGCCACACTTTATTGGAGACAGGAATTATGCCCTTATATCATATTGCTCTCTCTCTCTATCTGTCACAGTATCTCAAATTATATTGTAAACTGCTAAAATGCCAACCTTTCAGTCATGAATGTAGGGCTTCAAAAGAGAATTTCACCAACTATTGCGAAATCTGAAGATAATACAAAAAAATGGAACGCCCTGCTGTATTATTCTCAATACGTCCAATTGGTGTGAATACTTGTTGCATTGTCTTCAATGCTTTCTATTGGCTTATTCCCTCTATTGTCTTATTCTTATAACTATATCCTTTCCTCTGCTGAGGCGATGACCCCATTTCCCCAGGGATCATTAAATCGCAGCTAAATCTGTAAGAAGACATTTGTTTTCTTCAAAGTTCCCGGTACCTGCAGGTGTCAACTCAACTGGGTGAAGGGGAAAAAGTGAAATAATTGCTTAGAGTATAAAGTTTTGAATGGAAATGCTCAAGTGAAGTGCACAAACTTTACTGCTGCGCTTGCGAAAAATACTTGGTTATACCCCCCTCCCCCCCCGCCCCTGACCCCGTCTTGGTCAGGAAAGGTTCTGGTTTTAATGTCAATGTGTCCGTTATCCTTCATCCGTTATCAGACACGACCCATGTCTGATGTATTTCACTCTTTTTGCCCATGAAATTTAGACAATGACTCCCCTCCATGGTATCCAACCCGGTTTAGCAGTTCATTTTCCAAATTTTTGCAAAGATACGTCAAAGTCAATCTGGTGTCTGACTACTGAAATTGGACAGTCTTCATAACAAATAATAGTGGAAGAAAGGGCAAGTCATGCCAGAAAGGGGCCATAATAATAATAAGCATTAACCATTAGATGCGCCCAGGCTTGACTGCCTGTCTGGCCTGATATTGTCCTTTTACTAAAAATCAGATCTGGTCCAGTCAGTGTCGTCCACTTCTGATATGATGATATGATGCAGTTTGATTGATTACATATTTATTGTAGAATTGACCAATACTACACTGGTTGTCTATAGGGAGACCTTAACCTGAACTGATTCCAAGGTAACATTTTGATTACACACATATATGTATGAATATGTTATTATGATGATTATCCTGGATTTCAGTGGAGAGTTTTAGTGTCCCATGATGGTCTAAGTGCTGTTTCAGAGGCTTTTCCACCCTGACAAGAATAAAGTTCTGTTGGCAAACACTGAATAGTTGGAATCTTTTGACATGAAGCTGGACAAATTGAAAGATATGTTGGCATCTGCCTTCAAAAACCCGTATCTGTCGAACCCTAGAATAATTGGCTTATTGGAAAGGCTGAAATCTTGCTTGTGAAACTGTGTCCCATAATGGACCGGCTGACTTTCCCATATTAGACCAAGGCCTGTTAGGTGAACAGCAGGTGTGTACAGTACCAGCATTGGTAAACCCACCAGCATCACATCATTATCCCGCATTTCTCATACTCACACTCACTCGTACTCTCACCTGATTGGCTGGCTGATTGATCGGCTGTCAGGGTGACTGATGATGGCGGTGCCCATATCTAACATATCCAAGGTAACGCAGTGAGGCGACGCCCGAAAGCTACCCAATCAGCATTTCTCGCCGGACAGAGAGAGAGAGAGAGAGAGAGAGAGAGAGAGAGAGAGAGAGAGAGCTGTGTGTTCATTCATCATTGTGGTAGTAACTGGTACAGCTCCCCTGAGACTCATAGTTGACCCCATTCAAACCTTCTATTAGTGAAACTGTACTGTCGTCACATAGGATTGATGTCTGAGCTTCCACGACCTTCTCATGTAGGCTAATGGAGGCCCATATTAACCGGCCTTGCAATGGTATGGTTGTATTCAGTATGGTTGAAATGGCATGGCTTAATAACCCTAATCTTTCGAAATGGAAAAGTTAAAAGTCTATGTTGAATACTCCTGTCCAGTCTTTTGTTTTGCTGGTTATCCACATGAAAGTGAAAATAGCCTGATTTAATGGGTTTTCATTTCAAGCCTCAAGGCAGTAAAAACTAGAAAATTTGATCTACTGTGTTGCTTAAAGATCCAGTACACTACATTTACTTCAGTCAGAAAAAGCTTGGACGGAAGGATTTCTAATATATGGGGAGTGTCATTTTTTCAGTTTTCATTGGTTTCTCTAATTGAGACTGCTTTAGTGGCCCTGTCCACAAGCTTAGCCCACCTAACCAAAGGTACTTAGAGTGATACATTCACGACATATCAGAAGAAGCATAAGGAAGCATAACAGGAAGACATCTTCAACCAATATCATTTTTGATTCATTTTGATTTTTATTACCTGAGACTGCTGACATTGGTCGATTCGCTTGGTAGATTTGCTGCCATGTTTGCCGCTTGTGATGACACACTTCCACAATTCATGATGCCAGGTGGGAGATATTGGAGTCCATAAATGGTTCAGTTGCTAATGTTAACGGACCACACCCACTTTTTGGGAGTTTGGCCCACTGGTCACCTTATCCAATATGTGACCAGCGGATTGGTAAAATCATTTGTCTCTGGTAGATAGTTCTGTGCACTGCGAATGCTAATGCTTTAGCATACAGTATGTTAAGTAATCGTTGACGACTAGCATTATCCTAAAAGTGAGAAAATGAGAACTTGTAGCAGCACTAAGGCTAGATAGTTAATTTTGATGACATTGTGTCTAAACCTGCCAGGCTTGTTTAAGGGATTGGTAAAATAGACATAAGATTTGACAAAAAAGATCACTTTCAATGGCAGAATATGTCTCTTCCTGCAAGACTTCGAGCATAATTTGTTTACACAGGAAGTGAGCAAAGTTAGCAAAGTCAAGACAGCTAAAGTTTTTTGCGCTGTTGATTCATAATGCCTGGACTTCACTAATGATGAAGAGTGAGATAATGTTTCAGAATAAATCTACAGGCCATAGAATAAAACCAATAGGCTACCAACTTTGGATAAAAGGTCTATCGTCATACTTGATAATGGATAACTGGATACTATGCTACAGCGTTAGCATGCGCATCGACTGAGCTACCTCCCGGTAACCCACAGATTAATTTGCTACCAATCCTCTGGTCAAAATATCGGGTAAAGTGAGCAATAGGCAAAACTCCCAAAAAGTCAGTGTCGGGCTTCAATTTTATGAATCGGCTGGCTCTTAGCAGTATTACGGTAGGAGGCGGGGTCAGCTGGAGCGTGGCTGGCCGGCTGGGTGTGTTTTGTGTTTGTGTGTCTGTGTTGCTCTGTCTGGCTCTCCTCCGGTCCTGCACGGCACGGCTCAGCCCAGCACAGCGCCGGGAGGAGCAGCACAGGGAGACAGAGAGGGGAGAGGGAGACCGCCGCTGGTGAGCCGCATCCGCGCTACCGCTGCGCACAAAACAAGCGTTCCGTGCGTCACCAGCCAACTGCCAACGTTTCTCCGGTCCGGTTGGATTTACTGTTACCGTCTGCTGCTGCAGGGTGCGTCGGTGCGAGATAGGCGAGAGCCCGGTAGAGCTGCCGCGGCTGAAGGTCAGGAACAGAACGGAACGGAGAGAAACGGAGCGGAGGGTTGAGACAGGGGAGGCAGGGAGGCACCGGGACCCCGCCCGCCCGCAGCGTCCTCCCTCCGCCGGAGCCAACAGACAGGAGCTGTCAACCAGGTACTCCTAAAATATGCCTATAATATTTCTATCGGGCTGAAGTGTGTCTGTGGTACTCAGTAGTGAGTTTATATTGTCCTTATCCTACTTTATTGTATTGTTCATCTTTTATGGTATCACTGTTACATTCCTATAATATTCCTACAGCGACTTATAGTGTGTCTGCGGTACTCGATAGTGAGTTTACAGTGACCTTATGGTAGTTAATGGTATGTTTATCTCCTATGGTATCACTGTTACATTTCTATGACATTGCTATAATATTCTTACAGGGACTTTTTAGTGTCTTTGTGGTATTCAGTAATCGGTTTATAGCAACCTTATAGTCATTTATGGTACTTTTTATCCCATATTTATCACTAGAATATTACGATACGGGCTCGTAGTGTTTCTGTGGCATGTCAATAATGAGTTCTTAGTGACCTTATGGTTTTTAATGTCATTACTTATCTCCTATGGTATCACTGTTATATTGCTATAATAATCCTATAATATTCCTATAGGGACTTAAAGGTCTGCTGCTCTGATATTTACACTGTAGGCTATCATTCTCAAATGTATTATAGGATTAGTTTCTTAAGGGAATGCAGATAGACTGATTGCCTTTATCTCAACGATAGGCTGCACTATTAGGCAGGGAGTTTTCTCTTGTCCTTAAATCAGCATGTAGACTCATGTTTAATGCTAGGGTTGCAGTTAGTGAGTAGACAGTGTTGTCCAAAATGTCAAAAATGTATTTTTGGCCTGTACAGGTTAGGTCTTATCAGGCTTATGGGGCCTCATCAGGCTATTTTTTTCAGCCTTTTGGACAAATGTAATTGTATTGAGTTAGTTTTTAAATCTATATTCTCTCTCTCTCTCTCTCTCTGCATGTGAGTGTGTGTATGTGTGTGCACAGGTCTATATGTGTGTGTGTGTATGTGTGAGAGAGAAAGATTCCCTTATAGCTGCTGGATTTCTGCATTTTCCTCCACATCATTCTTATTTTTAGCATTTTTCTGACACCCTGAATAACTATGGTTCAAGTTCAGACAGTGTTTCCCCATCGTCATGTCTTGGTGTGTGTGTGTGTGTGTGTGTGTGGTTATCCTGGAAGAGTGGCCCCTGGTGCGTCCTCTTTCCTCCCTGGGCAATTCATTAAAATCAACCCGGGCCCTTTGTGTTTGGCCCTTAACAAAAAATCAGTATAATATTCCTACAGAGACTTACAGTGTGTCTGTGGTACATACTGACCGTATACTGTATGTTTTTTTATATCATTAAAGAATTACTTTAGGATACTGTGATATCCTATGGTGATATTTCGACAGTGTATTATGGGATTACTTTGTTTCTTTCTCAGAAAGGTCTTTTCAGCGTCAGATAACAGAGCCCCCGTTTTACCCCCCGCTAATGAACCGCCGTCCTCTCTTATCTTGGCGGCCATAAAGTGCTCCCGGTAATAAACGAGTTTGATAAGGCTCAGGACGAGGGGGAGGCGGTGGGAGGACAGGAGGGGAGGGGATGGGAGGGGGGTCCAGGATACAGGATGTGTCTTACCCGCTGTTATCACCGGTAAACGGTAACGGTAAACGGTCACAGCCTTCAGATGGAGGACAGTACATGCCAGCCTGTTTATCTGTATGGCAAACCTATCATCATTATGAGAAGTTATCATGAACGGTATGAGAGATAGAGTGTGTGTGTGTGTGTGTGTGTGTGTGTGTCTTTATGTTGACACTGAAGGGGAAACGGTAGCTTGTAGCCTAAATGAACTGTCAACTGCTGTTGCCTTGACAATGGCCATTTCTCTATGTGCCCTATGAGGATAGAGATGCATGCACGCACTCACACACACACACACACACACACACACACACACAGACAAACACACACACACACACTGGTGCAGTTGAAAGCATGGTTTCACTACTGAGTTTGCCTCCTCTGCTAATGGATCAGTTGTCGGAGTTGTCATGTGAACTGTGCCGTTAATGACACACACACACACACACACGCACACACACACACACACACACACACGTCATAAAGATGTCTGGTTTGTATGACAGCCCTCCTGTGGGACGAAGGTTTACCAATGTATCATGAATGATGTACATACATGCTATTACACTATTTGTATTCTGGTGTGTGTGTGTGTGTGTGTTTGCAGGCCTGCATATGCTCATGCATATTCATGTCTCGGTTATTATGTGTGTGTATCACGCAGGTTCACGGCTGTGTGTGTGTGTGTGTGTGCTTGTCTCAGTCTCTGGGTGAACGAGGAGAGAGTACAGTAGGCAGATGGAGGTGGAGGGAGGAGGAGGAAGAGGGAGAAGAGGAGGAGGAGATGGGGGAGGGAGGAGGCGGGGATGGGGGGAGGAGGAGGAGGATGAGGGGAGAAGGAGGTAAGGAGGAGGAGGAAGAGGGAGGAAGATGGGGATGAAGAGAGGGAGCGAGGGAGGAGGGAAGCTTCTCTCCAGTGTTTTTCCTGCTCTAATTTGCTTTGACAGCGGCTCCACTGGCTCAGGCCTTGAACAAGCCTTTACAGTGTATAGGAGGCAGAGAGACACTCAGTATTCCTACTGTCTCACTAACTCAGCTTAATTGCTGATGCTAACTAGGCTTAGACTGATGCTGCTGTAGGTGGCGCTCTTTTCTCTGTCTGTTCAGCCATGGTGGCTATCGCTGCTCATGCTAACTACCCAGTTCTTCTTCGTCTGTTTATTCCAAACAAACCAGAAATGCAAAACGCATCACCTGCAGCAAATGGAAAAGCTTTCATGAACTGGCTATAGGTTGAATCACTATTGTGTTATATCAAGCAGAGAGAGAGAGTAGCAAAACAGACATGTATGCAGAAATGAATGCTGAAAACATTCATCTTTGTTATATCGGTTGCCTTCTGATGATCATACTGAAGCTTACCCTCCTTTTTACTTCCTTCTACATCACGGGACAGCACCATAGAGTAAGGCAAGTGAGACAAAGATGCTCCTCACATGAGAGGCTGGGCCAAGTCTCAGAGTATCAAGCTGGTGTTGTGGCGGCACGCACAGGGCTTGGAGCCAAAAGGGTGTAAGTGCGATTTTGGGCGAATATGAGTATTATATATCAATTGAAAGGTCTCAGTGAGATCTTTTCAGTGCCAAAAGGACACAACTGAAATCATGACCCATACGTTTTAATTAAACAAAAACTGAAAGCCGTAACAGTAAAAGTAGGGTTTTGTTTGCTGCCAAAAGGGCGTAACTGCACTTACGCCCTTTTGACACCAAGCAAAACCCCACTTTTGACACTGAACAAGCATTGTGGGTAGAGGATTCTAACAGCACTTAGGTCAACTCAAAATGCATGCTGACGTAAGTAATACTAGCATGGCAGCATGATCACATCATTTTTAGTATCCTATTCATATCCTAATTCATATTCTAGGTCAATATTAGATGAATGTAAATATGTTAATATTCCCATGAAACACTTAGGCCTATAGATTCAAAATGTTATTTTATAATGTTAGAGTGTGAACTGGTCAAGATGAGCTCTGGTAGTAAGACTGCTGGTAGCTGAAGTTATCCCTCAGAGTTATGAGGAGTTTTACAGGTCTTTGAATGTGTCCCAGGACACATCAATAAGTGATGTGTCCTGGGACACATACAAAAATGTATTATACTAGCAAAAGAAAAAAAAAGTAGTAGTTTAGAATCAAAAGTAGTTTCTTATGTCTATAGAGGTTTATTAAAAAGGTTTATTAAAAGTTTTTAACAGAAAAAAAATTATCAATCAATTTGATATGTTCCATGTAGCCTACAATTTTAAAGGCCTTGGTGAAAGTTGCTGAGCATTACTTCAAGATAAAGATATTCATTCTGATCATGTTTTATATTTCAGTGTTGACTGAAGTGTAATTGCTAGATTTGTATTAAAATGAATGTGTTTTACAATTGTTTACTTACATACGCCCATATTCTGCATGGCTGTATTGGGACAATGTTTGTGCCAAAAAGGCATATTTCACTCTTTTGCTATTTTAAAAAAAGTTAACAAATATAATTAAACTTAAACTGTAGCAGTATAGTTTTTATAGTAATGCTCAATCTGATAACACAAAAAGTTAAAATATTGTGCTTAGTATGTGGTAACGGCAGCTGATCCAAGTTTGATCAAAATTTGTTTTGGCTCTCCTGTAAAATCTACTATAACACACTTACGCCCCTTTGGCTCCAAGCCCTCGCACTGTCCTGTTCTGAGGCAGCTGCTGCACAGAGTAGCAAACAGCGAAAAGCAGAAGTGATACTAAAGTCTGCACACAGGCCGCCTTCACAGCTTGTTTAATGCACCAGCGATGAAACGTGATGGTTTAAGCTAAGCGCTCTTCATCAGGCTTAATAAAAAGATATCAAATCAAACTGGACCAAAATTCCCTGTGTATATAAACAGGCTACTGGTTTCACAAACCTGGACAAATTCAAAGAATGTGGCTTTGTAGTGTGCACAGTCACCTGTTAGTGATGATATGTTACAAGTGTGTGTGTGTTTCTGTGTGTCTGTGTGTGTGTGTGTGTGTGTGTGTCCTATCCTCTACACTATTATTTGAGCTTATTACAACTCGCAACCTGTTTTTACAGGCCGACAAAGTGACAATTAGGCTTTAGACAGAGCACTGTTTTATGATGTCTGCCAGACTTGTGTAAACACACACACATACAGACACACACATGCAGACACACACACACAGTATACTGATGAAGTATAGTATGGATGCTCTGTGATTTTAGGCTTTAGTCTAGAGCTGTATGTATTTGGTGGTTTGGTTGTATCTGCTGAATTGGCTTCTGTTTCAGGTGAGACATCACAGGTGAATTGCAGAAAAAAATGCTTTTGTCCTGTCAGAATGAAATGAAATGTTGACTATGGACACAAACACCAACACCTTTTGATTCATGACTTTTATTTATTTTGCTGTTAACAATCAAATGAGAAAACATTTCATAAAAGCGTGCTAACTTGCATATCAGAACACATTTTTTCCTCAATTTTTACAGATTAAATATTTCCAGAATACAATGTATATGGTAGCTATTTTTTCATGTAAAATACCTGATAAAGTAGAAATGACAAAATCTAACAAAAAGGCCTCAGTAAATTGCCAAAGTCAAAGCAACAAGTTAAGTTGAAAAAAGTGTTTTGCATACAGGGAATGTCATTTTTTAACTATTTTGTGCTTGCTGTACTTGACTCAGCTGGTATAAGAACATCCATATTAGCTAATTATAGTTGTTTTTGATGATTATTGTGTACTGTATATTTAATGAAACCGTAGTTACAGAAGCAAAATGTTACATCTCAAAATTGTCCAATGCAGCCTCGCCTTTAAACATGATTCTGTTTAGTAGAAACGCAAGGAATAGGGAGAGGTAAAAAGAGAAAGTGAAAAGAGAGACATTGAGAGAGAAAGGTTGCCATAGTGTTTAGAGAGACCGCCCTTCAGCTGGAGGATTTCAGTTCAAACCCCCATGTTGGGAAAAGCGCCCACGTTACTGAAGTGTCCTTGAGCAAGACACTGAATCCCTACCAGCTCCAGGGCTGCTGCTCTGTAGCTGACCCTGACCTTTGACCTCCCTGGGTGTGTGTGTGTGTGTGTGTGAACTGTTAGGTAGCATGGGGAGCAACACACACCTGGAACAGAGGAGGAAGGGAAGATGGATGGCGGGAGGGAGAGAGTACAAACAACGAGGAGAGATGGATGAGGATAGAGCAGCAGAAGGGGGAATGACAGAATATTGTGACAGATAGCTACAGGACAGAGGATAGCATGCCATCATGTAGCACCCTATGGGCGTCATGTAGCACCCTGTGGGCGTCATATGTCAGCTGTCACAACAGTATGCACGGGCTGTCCACCCTGCCAGCTCCAGTGCTTCTTCTTTATCCACACATATTCACATGGAAATGGAACTGAAGCCCAGATCCATATTACTGGGGTGAGAATCCTCCATGCAGATAGTGCTGTCTAAGTAATATTGGCTAGTGTTAGTTTGTGTTAGCTTTCCTGAACGCCTCCTTTTCATTTGATTTCCTCATTAAGTAAACAAGCGCACCGTCTTCAGTAAATGAATGAGAGTTGCTGGTTTTGTTTGAATGGATCCCAGTCAGCACAGGCAGCTTCAAGTGCAGCAGCTGGAGTGGTGGCGTCAGTGTGTGTGTGTGTGTGTGTGTATGTGTGTGTGTGTGTGTGCATGTGCAGGTGGGTGCTTTTGTGTTTGAGTGTGTGTTTGTATCCTGGGTACTGCCTGTGTGTGTGTGTTTGTGGGAGTGTGTATGTGTGTCTATCTCTGGTATTGTGTGTTTGTGTAGATTTGCATGTGTTTGTGTGTGTGTGTGTCTATCCTGTGTACTGCATCTGTTTGTGTGTGTGTGTGTGCGTGTGTGTGAGTGCGCGTGTGTGTGTCTATCCTGTGTACTGCATGTGTGTGTGTGTGTGTATGGATATATGTGTGTGTGTGTGTACCCTGGGTACTGCCTAGGTGCATGTGTTTGTGTATGTGTGTGCATGTGTGTGTGTATGTGTGCATGTGTGAGTGTGTTTGTGTGTGTTTGCGTCAATGTGTGAATTGTGGGTACTGCCTGTGTGCATGTGTTTGCATGTGTGTGTGTGTGTTTGTGTGTTTTTGTGTGTGTGTTTGTGTGTGTGTGTGTGTGTGTGTGCGTTTGCATGCATGTGTGTGTGTGTTTGTGTGAATGTGTATGGTATGAATTGTGGGTAGTGCCAGTGTGCGTGTGCGTATATGTGTGTGTGTGTGTGTGTGTGTGCGTGTGCATCCTGGGCACTGCCTGTTTTCTGTGTCTGGGGACTGGAGCTTGGAGCAAAGGATTGTGGGTGCAGTCTGGTTCTGGTTGACTGGCCCTGACAGGGGGGAGAGAGAGAGAGAGAGAGAGAGAGAAAGAGAGAGAGATGGTCTGTAATTAGTGCTCAGGGCCGACCGACTGCCGCATTCCACATCTGTAAATGACAGAGTGCAGGGTGGACTCTCTCTCTCTCTCTCTCTCTCTCTCTCTCTCTCTCTCTCTCTCTCTCTCTCTCTGTCTAGGTCTCTCTCCCTCCTGCTCCAGTGTGGTCAGACAGTCTCCAGTTGTTTCCACATCAGAGCCGTTTCTCCTCCAAACTGGAGAGGAGACTAAGGCTGTTCTCCTCCCTCTCCTCTTCTCTCCTCTTCTTCCCTCATTCTCTTTTCTCCTCCTCCTCCTCTTTCGTTTAAGTGACTCATCTTATCAAGTCACTTAATGCAGTGTTCAGTCTGCAAATGTAACTTTTCCTAAAGCAAGTGAAAGTTTCTGCCAGTTTTCTGACACGTTTCTTCCAATGCAGTTTCACTTGACAAGGCTGACTAAGCCTGATCTCCACTAGTATCAAGAAATTGAAAGTCTAGTCCAGTCTAGTTTCAACTAGTCTTGAAACTAGTGGAGAATACTATGTTAATTTTTTCAGCCTTTGGCTTCCTCTCATCCAAATCCTGGACACGCTGTATTTTGGTGAAGCAATGACGCATAGCGTAAAGCGCAGTCAAAGGTGCACAGTGCGAGCGCACAGGGTGTGGCGAGTGATGTTTGGTCATTTTGTGGCCAGAGGCGCGTGGCCAGAGGCGCGTGGCACACCTGCGGCGCAGTAGGAAATGGGGAGGAATATGTTATCAGTAGGCAAGGCCTGGCTTCAATCACGACCAATCAAATCACCTCTTTCTCTTCCCTTTAAAAGCACTGACAATTTGGTGATAGAGAGAACAGTCCAGAGTGGTTCTTCTTCTACCAAGAGGAAACTGATTTGGATGATGGAGAAGACACATTTGGTTACCATGTTGTTCTGGTCCTAGAACCATTGTCCAGTGTAGGAAATGGCTGATGATGTGAACAGAGGTTGCAGGGTCTGCGCAGGCAGGCGATGCAATCCTTGGCACTAAAATTGCACTGCGTTGCTTGATCGTTACTGACACACCGCCTACTGCGCCTCTCCTCCCACTTAGACGCAGTCAAGTTCACAGCGAGTCACCGAAATGCCAAACGGGCGAGGAAAAGACCCGCGTGCATGAAAGTGCCACTTCGCCAGCGCAAAGCCATGCGGCGTCACGAAAATAGAGCCCTCAGTGTCATTCTTTTCCTCTTTCCTTTTTCAGCTCTTCATATGCTGTTCTTCCCCTCCATAGAGCATCCCCACAAGTGTGTGTGTGTGTGTGTGTGTGTGCATGTGTGTGTGTGTGTGTTAATGGGATTCCTGTCTAGGGTCTGATGGATGAGTTTCGACCAAACTGCGATGGTGACCCTATCGGGGGCTGCTGATGTATATATATATATATATATATATATATATATGTGTGTGTGTGTGTGTGTGTGTGTGTGTGTGTGTGTGTGTGTGTGTTATGGTCTGATGGTTTGCTATGCAGGTTTACTCCCAGGCACTCTCTCCCTCTTCATTATGATGGATAGCAGGGTCTTGGCCTGCTGTCGTTGGTGTCAGACAGTTGTTCAGACTGGATAGCAATGCTCCAGTCTGTATGTGGCAGAGTCTCAATGGAGAAAATGTAGTCAATATCAAATTATTCTTTTTATGACAAGTCAAGAGAGCACTGGTAGACGGCACAAAATCAAGTTATTTAAGCTTTAAACCTTAGTTTTTGTAAAACAAGTGAAAAGTTCTACTCGTTTCTAATGCAGTTTCACTTGGAATTTTACAAGAAACAAGTGTCAACATCGGGAAACAAGGCAGAATAAGGCAGATCACTCCACTAGTATCAAGAAAACTCCTGAAACATGTTGATTTGCATTGGAAACAAGTGAAATTATCTCACCCCATTGGCATATATTGAGTGAGACTTCAATAAATACTAAACTAATGAACTTGTTAAGACTGGAATTTTTTGCAGCGTACGTCCACGCATGCAACATATCATGACACAATATATCATGATACAGAAAAAATCACAACATTGCATTGCGGTGCTGAAAATTGTATTGGGATATCAAAAATGCGTAATCAGATCTAAATAATATGCATGGGAAGCAAAATTCCTAAATCAATACCATAATCTCATGCCAGAGTAGAAAGCCATTGTCCTCCTAAATCACTCATTTCCTAATACTGAGTATTGGTCAGTATCCCAGGCTGAACACGTTCACTTACCAGATTAAATTTTTCAACATCATTAATGATAGACTATAAATCCAGGACCGTTTTAGTGTTATCCTTGACAATTCTTAACATGCATATAATACGTCCACCCGCTGTACATGCATTGTCAATAAAGAATGAAATTCAAGACTCAGGCCCAGATTCATTAAAGGTTTGCACAGAGAAGAGCATGCTGTATCACCAAAATGACCAAATCAGAAAGCCATGCTATTCATTAACTGTGTGCAATGAGTGGCAACCTACCTAATAGTGCTGGTCAAAACATAAAGCTGCGTTGCGCCTGCCATGGCCATGCATATGTAAATGATATGCAAATCTCATCTTTTTTCCCCACATAATATAATTGTAGGTGGGGCCATGCAAATCAAGATTGCAACCAGTTCACTAACACTTCGCAACACCAACTCCCCCATATTATTGCAGCAGATATAAGATCCTTTGAAAGGTTGAAAGGTGGCGTGAAGACTTTGCGTAGACTTTGTCCATTCAGAATGGACTGCTGTCATCGCTGCAAGATGCAGGCAGAGAGTTTTCATGTTAGAATCTCAGATCAGATCAGAGAATGCTCCAGTTATGACGGGTGTTTTATGGCGCAAGGGTGCCAGCCTTGGTGGATTAGTCTTACAGCTGAAGCACACTACTTCCAAATGGTGTTGAAGGGGGCTATTTACTTAGGCAGTGCTCTTTTCGAGGGCTTGTTTGCACCACAACTTGATTTGCATAAATTTCTTAGTGAATGAGATGAAAACTCTTGCGCTCTTAGCTCAAGCAACTGAGGTGCAGATTGCCCTCACAATACAATCTTAGTGAGTCTGGAACTCTTTAAAGGATTCTTTTAAGTACCTTTATTTGCCAAACTCATTGCCATCATTAAATTTGTTTTAAATTCAACTTAATTTCTGATCTTTTGACAATTTTGCAATGTGACTCATATCATCATCATATTTGGGATCATATTACCAGTTGAACATTTCACTACACTCCAGGATTTAGTACATTTTTCTAGGAACAGAGGAGAGAAAGCTGAATAAAGAGAGTAGATCCCTTTTGGCCTGTCTAGATTTGTCTAAATCTGAATCTGAATCAGAATCTTTAGTCTTTTGGTCGCTTGTCGAGAAATGCTTGACAGCAGCTGTAAGATATGAAGTAAGCATGTATTTGCGTGTCTGCACCTACAGTGTGTCCATGTGAGATAGCTGAACACATGAGGCAGCTTTAGGCAGATGAAACAGCTTATGACTTACTGAAATATTTATAGCAGTTTTTCAACCCATCTTCACCTCTTCAGCCACCGCCCGCTGAAATGGGAAAGCGCTGGTTCTTATATAAGACTTAAGGAGGAGAACCTACTGAACTCTTTGTACTTGACATCTGCCCCATGGGGTTGATTTCATAGGTGTCCAACAATCAGAATTATTAGTATGATGGTTATAAGTAGTCATAACTCTTTGCTATTAAATGCACTTTGCATCAAATATGAGAGTGCACACTCTATATGAGGGTTAGTATCTAGAAGATAAAAGGTTTCAGTCCTTGCAATGCATTAACCTCTAAAGGACATGTCAGATAGGCTGGTGGTCCAGTTATACTGCCTTTCACTGCTTTCTCGTGTGGTTAATTGGCACGGACACTGAAATCACAACAGATTTGCGAACGTGTTGCATGTATTGTTTTGTTTTGTATTGTTTTTTGCTTACAAGAAGCCAAATGTGTCCGATAAATGTGGCGGAGTAAAAGTACACAGTTCCTCAAAATGGAAAATCTCAATGAAGCCACAAGCACTTTAAAATATCCTAGTGTCTCTGGCTTCAGTAGAACTAATTAGTTACTCTCCAATACTGCTGTAAGCAAGGCTGCATATGAGTCTCTAAACCAGTTGTTCTTTAAAGTGGGGTCCTGGACGAGATTCCAGGGGCCTAGAAGAGGTTCTAGGGGTCCTAGAGGAGGTTCCAGGGGTCCTTGAGGAGGTTCCAGTGGTCCTTGAGGGGGTTCGAGGGGTCCTAGAGGAGGTTCGAGGGGTCCTAGAGGAGGTTCCAGTGGTCCTACAGGAGGTTCCAGTGGTCCTACAGGAGGTTCCAGGGGGCCTTGAGGAGGTTCCAGTGGTCCTAGAGGAGGTTCCAGTGGTCCTACAGGAGGTTCCAGGGGGCCTTGAGGAGGTTCCAGGGGTCCTAGAGGAGGTTCCAGGGGGCCTAGAGGAGGTTCCAGTGGTCCTAGAGGAGGTTTCAGTGGTCCTACAGGAGGTTCCAGTGGTCCTAGAGGAGGTTCCAGTGGTCCTACAGGAGGTTCCAGTGGTCCTACAGGAGGTTCCAGGGGGCCTTGAGGAGGTTCCAGGGGTCCTAGAGGAGGTTCCAGGGGGCCTAGAGGAGGTTCCAGGGGTCCTAGAGGAGGGTCCAGGGGGTCCCCAGCAAAATGAGGACTAGTTTAATTTCACTACAATTTAATTCACTAGTAATCATCCCAGTTAGAGAATATATAATGATGACTATTGTAATCCTAGGTTTCACTAACACCACTATTATCTTGTCGCAAGAACAAAATCTTATCAAATGGGGATATGTGGCCTAATGTGGGTCTATTTGGGGGTCTGCAATATGAAAACACTTGAGGTCCCCTTCTCCAAACCACCATCCAATACAGTGCTGTGGTATAGTGTTGCCAAGCATTCACACCACAAGCAACCTGAGGAACGAATCATTGGAAGTCCATTTATTTTCTGTTGACCTGTGGCGAGTCGGCCTCTTATTGACCACGGTTGTCTCTCATCTCCTTTTTTGTTGGTGATGAAAAGCTGGCTGCACTTTTGGGTTAGGCAGCAATTAGTTCACTCAAGTCAGCAGTGTTAGGTGGTAAGACATTACAGTAAAATAATAACCTTTCCCAGTAAAGAGTTTAAGTCATAATTAAAAAAACGTTGTTACTGTCATCACCCGTTCTAAATATCAGATTGAAGTTGAATTATCCAAAAACTGTATTCCAATGTCATCCCCTGATTCGTTTTCTTCAGAATTAGTCGTTGCTCTCTCATTCTGAGCTAGTTTAGACGAGAAATGGTAGAAAAGCTGACTTTCTCTGGGTGGAAGTATTCCCACTACTATGATTTTATCCAGTGAAAGGACGACAACAATATTGGACTTCGACATTGTTTGGTTTCCTGATCATTTACAGGAGAGGAAACTGATATTTGAAGGGGAATTTTGGGGGTGTAACAGAAAAGTAATCCAAGGAGTTGTGTTACGATTTACTGCTTTCAGGGCGTAATAAGCAATGTAATAACATTACTTACAAGTAATGAATAAAATAATAAGTAACAAACCCAACACCAGCCATCAGATCAGCATAGTGACGCGACACAGTGCTCCCAGTGTATTTCCTCATCAGCTGTTTTCTTCTCTGCTTGCCTCAGTGTGTGTGTGTGCGTGTGTGTGTGTGTGTGTGTGTGTGTGTGTGTGTGTGTGTGCGTCCGCCATTTCCAGCTGTATTCTATTTGTTCCAACCTGCTTTTCCAGCCCTGTTACTACTGTGTGATTACTGTCAGTGCTGTTGTGTCATGGCCTGTCTCGCTTTGTCAGTGGGAAGAGTGGGAGGGGAGGGAGGGAGCGGGGTGGTGTGTGTGTGTGTGTGTGTGTTCATTGACCTTTATCCACCTCTTGTGTGTTTGCCTGTGTGTGTGTTGAAAAGCAAGTCTCTGGAATAATTATGTAACGTCCCGATTGTGATCTGCCTACATGACGCTCTGTATGTTTGTGCGTTTGTGCGTGTGTGTGAGGCAGTTGTTAATCGTACATTATTGTTATGAGGAATCACATGAGAGCAGATATGAGCGTAGCGTGACAGGCCCTGTTATATGCTATTTCCAAGATGAAGATGCCATAGACGGCTGTGTGATAAAGCAGCTGCTGCCCGTGTGTCTGAGTTTATGCCGTAATATGATCGCAGATAACAAGGCCGAGACTCCCACCCACAAGGATGTAACCAGCAGTTATGGCAATATGGCATCCAAATGACATCAAAGCTGCATGAGGCAAGATTTTTGCGTTAAATACATTAAATCACAAAGTTTTTCAAAGTTTTAATTGAGATGCTGTAGATTCACCCTAGCGAAGTATTAAAATATTTTCGAGTGATGCGCGAAACGTCGTGTTGGTCATGTGATTAATCTACATGGAAATTCTATGATATATGTTGTACAAAATGGAGTAAAGAAAGACATTGTTTACGTAACTCAATTGTAATATTTTTGGTAAAAGTTCATTTCCACAAGAAAAAATGGACTGACTTCAAACCTCGTTTTTCCCATTTTATTAAAGTAATCAAACATTACGTCACTCTGTTCGTCAAGATAAGGAATAAAAAAGCAATCAAGACTGTGAATACTTTTGATTCATTTAAGATTTGTCAATCGTTTTACCTTGGCTCTTTCACTCTTTCCTCTTTCTCTATGCTGAGCGTGTAAATGTGTTTTGCTGTCAGTAAAGTAAAGAAAAAATCTGTCTCCTAAACAGCAGTGAGCGAGGCTCCGTCCAGAGAAAGCTGCACTCACCAATATAAGATCTTTCTCCTCTCTTGTCCCTTTGGTTTCCTTTGGTATAAAGCATCACAGACCCATGGGATGAGTTTAGTTGTTGATTTAGCAGTGAATTGTATAACTGGGATAATTTAAAGTAAATTAGATTATAGTGAAATGAAACTATTCCTCATTTTGCTGGGGAACTCTGGAACCGCCTCAAGGAACCTGGACCCCACTTTGAGAACCACTGTCATATACCATATATAATATCTAATTGATACTACATAATATCTACAATATCTGGTAGTATATTACATTGTATATTCATTGTGGATGGCTAATCTGCTCTCATTTGATTGCTACTGAATATAAGTCATTTTGTCACCTTCTTGCTTTGCCAAATTAATGAAATCCCCATCTCATGCCAATAAAGCATCCATTGAATTGAATTGAAATTGAGAGAGAGGGGCAGCATGACTATTGGCTCGGTGCCAAAATCAATATGGAAGTCATTAATAATTGAAATGTTTTTGTGTTGGATGAAACTCGTAAAAAGTTATGGAAATAAGTGGTCTAAAGGTGGTAAGAGGCAGGCAACATTTTGAGGTGATGGGCAATTTTGCCAGCAATTACAACCAGCAACATTTTCTTTTTTGGTCCAAAATGTCAATCCCTGTCCCTGATAACGCTGACTCAAAATTGTGAACACCAACGGGACTTAATAATTTGGAGCGCTGGAGCTGCGCTTCTGATATCAGTGAGATTACAGAGTGTGTGTAAGGGTTTGTGTGTGTGTGTGTGTGAGAGAGAGAGAGAGAGAGAGAGAGAGGGAGAGATAGAGGGAGACAGAGAGAGAGAGACAGATCTAGATAGATAGAGACAGAGGAAGAGTCTACGTCCTTTCTTTGATCTCTCCTAGGCTTCTTTTATCTCTGGGTTTATTCTTGGTCTAGTAAAAGATGATACCGATGTTACCCATGCACGGCAGAATCTCTCGCACACACACACACACACACGCACACACACACACACGCACACACATGCTCTCCTTCCCCCAGTAGCTGGCAGCTGTTTGTCTTTGATGTGTATCCACAGGAGTGTTGTTATGGAAACACTGGGAGTGGAGGCCTGCTTTCCACTTTGTTCAAATTCTTCTGTTCACAAGCCCAATTACAACACACACACGCACCCAGACACACACACACACACACACATACAAGCATTCTACTTTGCCAAGGCAATTACCAAAAACACCTCTCGCAAGCCGAACGATTGAAGCTCCCCAGACATAACGGCAACACTGCAGGAATAATCCAAGGTGGTGTGTGTGTGTGTGTGTGTGTGTGTGTGTGTGTGTGTGCGTGCACATTTGGGAGTTCGAGAATGCATTTATCTAAGGTGGCTGCCTCTTTCTCACATTTGCCTGTAGGTTTATGTAAATTAAACCTTTCTCACTGAAGATGAATGGAGAGACTGAGAAGAACATTTTGGGGGCTGTTATGTCATTGTACTTACCTGTGTGTGTGTGTGTGTGTGTGTGTGTGTATGAAGGATGCTTAAAGGATGTGACACACACACACACACACATACACACACGCACACTTGACAGGCGCCAGTCTCTCTAATATCTGTAGACAGCTCAGTGGTTTGTCCCAGCATTGGCAGATGGTATTCATTGACCACTGCCCCTCCATCCTTCCTTCCTCCCTCCTTTCCTTCCTCCCTCCCTCCCTCCCTTCCTCCCTTCCTTCCTTCCATCCTTTCATCCCTCCATTCAACCCCCCCATGGATAAAGACATGTCCCTCAACAGCCATGAACTTTGAAAGCCCTCGGCAGACAGTCACACACGCCAAGGATTTAGTGCTACCCACTGTGCTCCGAATGTGTGTATGCATGTGTGTGTGTGTATGTGTGTGTGTGTGTGTGTGTGTGTGTGTGTGCATCCTTGTAGACGAGTAGAGATGAAGAAGCCAGCCAGTTTACCCAGAGGAAAGTGTTTCTGTGTTCCAGAAGAGCCACAGCTTCACTTTCCAGGGATGAAACTCTCATTTTATTGACTTGTAATTTTGAATAATTAGGTGTTATTAGGTGTTTTTCTATTTTGTGCATTTACTTTCATTCCAGCCAATTTACTTTTGAATGTGTTTTCTATTTTTATCTCCTCCTTACATATATCAAACTGTTTTTGTTTTTATGCCTTCCTGTAAAGCACTTCGTAGACGCTGCGTTTTTATTAGGCTATATAAATAAAGTTTATTATTGTTGTTATTTATGATTTTTTTATTGATGCTATAATTATTGTACAGTATATATATATAGGCCTATAGATGTGCTGATATACAGTTTATGTGTTTGCCGCATCATTTGTGTGTTGCAATATTCATGCATGTGTGTGATGCTTCTGGCTATCAGTGTGTGTGTGTGTGGGCGTTTACGTGTGTGTGCGTGCATGCTTGCGTATGTGTGTATGTGTGTGCATGAGTGTTTACAAGAGCATGCCAAATGCTGAGGTTATAGTGACGGCTACCAGCCAGGCTCCATAATGTCGTATAACAGCGTGACAGTGTGAATTCATGTAAGTGGTGGATGTGTTCCACACTAAAACTAGTCAGCATGAAGGTTAGACTGTCACACTTGTAAACAAGGCTCTGCTTTCTGAAACTAATTTGCTGCTTGGTTTTAACAGCAAATTAAAGTGATGGTGGCTGATGGCAGTCGAGGAACTGAAGCCCGCTCCGCTGCTGCACTCACTGCAACTCACTCTAAATATAAGAGTGTCAGATAAATGCCTGAAATGTAAATGCTGATTAGCTGCCTTCATTTTCTCTATGGAGAATATGGTAATGTTAGTCTGGCTCGCTAGTTAAAGCACTACACTGACTTTTTTGGAGTTTGGCCCATTGGTCACCTTTTGGTGATTTTGGTGCCAGCCCTCTGGTCACATATTGTGACCAGAGGATTGGCACCAAAATCATCTCTGTGTCTCTGGTAGATAGTTCTGTCCAGTGTGCATGCTAATGCTAACACTAAGTAATCAGGCGACTAGCATTATCCAAAGTATGAAGATAAATCTTTTGGTAATCCAATGTTGGTATTGGTTTTTATTCTATGGCCTGTAGATTCAAAACTTCTGAAAACAAAATCTCAATCTTAATCATTAGTGAAGTCAATTACGAATCAGCAGAGCAAAAAACTTTAGCTGTCTGGTTAACTTTGCTAACTTCCAGTGTAAATAAAGTTATGCTCGAAGTCTCGCTGGAAGAGAGATATTCTGCCATTGAAGGTGCGTCTTTTTGTCAAACATTATGTCTATTTTCCCAATCCCCTAAACAAGCCTGGCAGGTTTAGATGTGTGTCATTAAAATGAACTAACCATCCAGCTTTAGAGCTGCTACAAGTTCTCATTTTCTCACTTTTAGGATAATGCTAATCGCCATCCATTACTTAACGTACTGTATGCTAAACGTTAGCATGCAAACCAGACAGAACTAAATAGCAGAGACACAGAGATGGTGTCAATCCTCTGGTCACCTATTGGGTAAGGTGACCAGTGGGCTAAACTCTAAAAAAGTGTAGTCCATTAACATTAGTAACTGAATCATTAGCAAACACAGCTTATAGCATTTAAATATATACATAGAAGCACTGCTTATACGTGTTTTATTACAAAATGCTATGTGTTACATATGTCTTACATCATAAACGATTTAGCTATATATGTATATACAGTATATATATACAGTATATATACTGTATATATATACATATATATATATATATGTATATATACAGCAGTCCATCTAAACTAATAGATGAAGAACCTAAAAGTAAGTTCTTCCGTCCTGTAATATCATCAATTTATTTACATCGACTTATTTACATACAAGGAGAGATCTACAATTACTCCAAAGGTATTAGATGCTGGAGCATATAAATATCGCTCCTCTGCAAGTACTAATGCAGGCTTCCAAGCAGTGCATTCATACTGATCACCATTAAGAGCATTGAGATGAGGAAGTGCTTGCATCCATACTGAAAGAAATGACATGGCAGCATCTAAATAAAACAACCTTGATACAGTTTCATTGAAAGTTAATATCTGTGATTATATGTACATAAAACAGAGACAACGTAGTAATGTTTATTCAACAGCAAATTTACAATAACTTAAACAGGCTAACTAAACCTGGCCTGAAGAAAACACATTCATGGAAGAATATGGTATATAGGGTGTTTCAGATTATATGTGCAAACATCATCAGTATTTTGACTTTGTTTTTTTTCTAAATGTATTTCAGTTATCCAAATATTTCACTAGTCCAAACAGCCTCCATTCTGAAGGAATGGGATTATTGAGGCTTTGCTGTAACTACGCTGTGAAAAAAAGTGTGCCTGACAATTCAAATGCCCCTGGTAAGATAACCATGAGCTGTTATGTGTGTGTGTGTGTGTGTGTGTGCATGTGCGTGTGCATGTGTGTTTGTGGCGTATGTGTATGCATACAATCATCTGATATGGGGCTGCCTGGAGACGGAGTGTCTTGTCTGCCTATGGCCTGGGTGTCCAGGGACGTGTGTGTGTGTGTGTATGTGTGTGTGTATGTGTGTATGTGTGTATGTGTGTGTGTGAGTGTTTATCCCCCACGTTATCTGTGACAGATAGTTACGAGCAGACAGACTGACGCTTTCCCAAGTGTTAGCCTTGGGGCGAGTTGGGGAGAGGCAAGAGGGTGTGTGTGTGTGTGTGTGTGTATGTGTGTGAGAAACAGAGAGAGAGGGAGAGAGAGAGAGAGAAACAGAGAGATGAGCCTTTAAAGCCTCTATTTCATCCTTCTCTTCTCCCCCACTTTGCTTTCCTTCCTTCATTGCCTTCCTCTCTGCTCTCTTTCTCTCTCTTTTGCTTTTGCTCTTTCTTTCTATTTCTCTCTTTGTCTTTGTCTGCAAAAATGTCCATTATAGTCTCATATTGAGTCTTAAAGCCCCTACGTGTAGAACATTTACCTCAATATATTATTCTCAAATTAAGTTTGATAGCATAGTGTAATGGCTGTAGAAAAATGAGACCATCACGGTGTAAATTGGTTAATTCTATGTGTTTATTCTATTTGTCCCCGGGTATGAGTTCCTGCAAAATGTGCAGGACTGACTTACGGCACAAAGATAGAGCCTCAACCAAAACAGAAAGAGGTCTCACTTTGAATTGTTCTGCTTGTTTGTATGGAAACAAACACACAGACAAGTGCAGATGCTGTCCAGTCCCACGCTGCCTTGCTAGCTGTGCAGCATCAACTGTTGCTGTAGTTGAAGTTATTACAGTCTTAGAATAATCAGGATAATCATTCATATTGTCCAGAAGAACAGATCCACTCTACTATACAGCTGCGCTCTGGAAGGTTAGCTGTCTTTCAGTATCATAGTAGCCTGTTAGCCAAAATGTTTAGTTAGCATGGGACTAATCGCTACTAATTGCACCACAGGGCATCACAAGGCAAATTCAGTCATCCGGTGTCTTTGACTGTGAGATGCAGTGTTTCCCATACAGAGGCACAAAATCAAAAGTTGGTCAGTGTATAGAAATTGATCTAAATCTCACGTCATGTTTGTCATTTGGAGATGCGCAGACAGCAGACCAGCAGCATTGTACTCAATCCAACAGAGTCTCCCAGTGTGAAAACAAAAGTGAAATTGAGCATTCCACAGTTTGCTCTAAACTCGCCTGTGTTAGTAACAGGATTTGTAAACAGTAACTCGTCTTCTGCTGCCCTACAAACTTTAATGATAGGTAACGTTATTACCTTGTGGTATTTAAGTAACGTTAGTGGAACTAGGTAGGCTAATTTAACCGTGTCGCAGTGCTTCAGTGCATAGAATTGAACGCACGCGCCGTGGGTCTGTACAGGATCTGTGCTTGTTTTAAAAGAATTACTGATTTATTATTTGTATTACACAAAACTTGGTGCGACCATAAACAAAATACCTGCTCTGAACCTCTATCATTGTACCTTAAAAAAATGAAACTAAAGTGAAATTGACATAAAAATTGAAAACTATATAAAAATTAACACTGGTGAGAACACACTTGTTTTTGTGTGTGTCTGCAAATGTGTGTGTGCATGTGTGTGTGTGTGTGTGCCATTGCTGACAGCATGTGCAGTTGTGTGTCAGAGTAATAGGATATGATAGTAGGATTATGAGCCGGGGTTATGGACAATGTGATAGAAGGATTACCAGGATGAGAGGAGGAAGAGGAGAAATGGTAGAGGAGAGGATGGAGGGAATGTGTGTGTGTGTGTGTGTGTGTGTGTGTGTGTGTGTATAGGTGGGTGTGTGTGTGTGTTGCTAGGTGAAGAGTCCATGGCAGATTGATAACGGGGCCGTGGGATACAGGGTGAAATTAGGTTGGAAAAGCTCAATCCCCCCCTACAGTAAAGCTCGCTATCAGTTGTGCAAACACACACACACACACACACACACACACGCACACACACACACACAAAGTGCCAAGAGCATTGGCAGTGGCCACAGTTTCATCATTGTTGGAACAAGGAAATTCAATCAACCAATCAAGGGGTCAGCAGAGTTCCTCCTTTGCTCTCCCTCTCTCTCTCTCCAGTCTTCTCGTGACAGAAATAGTTCAGTCTGTCTTCATTCTTCTCCCTTTGTTCCAGCTTTATTTCATTCCTCCCCTAGATACTGTCTCTCCTTTATATTTATATGCCTTTTATGCCTTGATATTGGCCTTATATTAAAAATCAGATCTGGTCCACGTCTGATATGATGGATATGATCATAGAGAATTGATCAATACTACACTGGTTGTCTGAGACAATTTGAGACATTTTGTTCAGATTCCACACAGTATATCATAATGATTATTATCCTGGGTTTCAATGGAGAGTTTTAGTGTCCCATGGTCTAAATGCTGTTGTAGAGGCTTGTCAGTGGTTAGGGAGGTTGTTTAATAGACTGCTTTTCCCTCATTGATTCCTCATAACAAACATCACTTTTGATTGGCTCTTTGTGTCCCCAGAGAGAGCTGCTCCAAAGATTTCTATTGGACAATGTGTGCCAATCATGTGGTCACTGACAGATCCAATTCACATGTACTGAATTGGGGAGGCAGTCCATTCCAAATAGAGTTGCCTGATTGATTTACAGATCAATTGCTCTGCTGTGTGTATTTATGTTTTTCTGTGTGGGTGTGTGTGTGTGTGTGTGTGTGTCCATGCATAAGTCTAAATGCTTTGTGTGTTTGATGTATGTGTGTTGTTGTAAAATTGACCAGTGAAGGGGATCGATGAAGGTAGTGATCTCTGATTAGTTCAACTTAATTAGTAGAAGTCTGTCGTTTCATCTTATCTAATGGTGTGTGTGTGTGTGTGTGTGTGTGTGTGTGTGTGTGTGTGTGAGTGTGTCCCCGGTCTGGGGTCAATTCACAGTCAAATGAGTCCATTCAAAATACCAACTGTAATTGATTAGCTAATGATAGAGCATTCAGTCTCTGTTATATCGTGATAGTTCAGATTTGACAACCTTCTCTTAGCAAAACATTTCTCAGTGTTTGAGTTCTGAAGAAAATCCATCTCTTGAATGGAATAAATTGAAAGTGAATTGAATCCAGTTTGTGTGTGTGTGTGCATGTGTGTGTGCTGGGTGATGTATGAGTTCATGCTGTAGTAAGGCAGTTAGTTGGTGCACAAATACTAACAAGGACTATAGGGATGGGATGATATGTTTATCTCACGATACCAATCGATACAACCAGGATACGATGTAATAAATAAAAGTTCAGTGACAACAAAGTCTGACTACAGAATTATGTTTATTTCTGAGCCACAAATCTTTCTAGCGATGGCGTTGGCTTGCTAGAATGTAAACAACAATTTAAAAATGTCAATTACAAAGTGCAAATAATATAATTTGGAAGAAGAGCTTGTGAAATTGTGATGGTCAAGCGTCTCATTTGTGATTACTACAGCTGAATAAAATGGAGCTAATATCCCCATTCATTTTTCTGCCCCACGATACGTATTGTTTTTTGTATCGCGGGCTATTATTAGGTGTTTGGCCTACTGCAGTGTCTTGACTTCATGAATGAATGAATAGAAGGATGATCATTGTAGGGGAATAAATTGAATGCACCTTGACAAGGAACTTAAGCTAACTTGACACAAAACCGGCTAAATAAACTGGATAAACACGTGACTGAACTCCATCTTTCTTTAGAATTGGAGTGAATAGGTTTAAACTTTTTCATACTTTTTCATACTGTAGCTGTTGCCTGCATCCTAAAACTGAGTTGATGTTACTCCTCTGATCTTATAGACAATCCAATGATAGATGGGTACAGACTGTTTATATCTTCTGTTAATAACCTGTGCTCCAATCTCCCTGTATCCATGCTCCCACCAATAAACTGTTTCTGTTACAGCTACACTAAAACATGCTGAAGTTATCCAATTTATTTTTTAATATTCATATTTTTTATTTATTATAAACAGGATATGGGGATTTATATTCACCAGCTTAAAACTGGAATATATGAGCGTAATATTCTGTTAATATTCACAAATCTTAAGGGACTATTAGCAGTGTGCATGAAGATGATACGCTCTGTGAACTTGCAATATTCTTCGAGGTGCCAGTCAGTTTTAATACCTGGCTGTCTGCTGAATGGGATCACACTCCATTACACACTCCAGGTACACACAGGTATGAAACCATCCATTTCACAGAGAGAGAAAGGGAGATTGGAGGCAGATAGATAGATAGATAGATAGAGGGAGGGAGGGCGAGGAGAGGAGAGCATCTGTTTTGCTCTTTGCTTCGCCCTCTCTCGGTGGATCTGTCTACTTTTTATGCTCTGGCTTGTGATTGTGAATTTTCTCAGAGGGGTGAAAAGAAAAAGAGTGAGAGAAGAAGAGGGAGGAGAAGACGCGGAGGAATAGAGGTTGATTGCCAGAGTCAGGTCGATTTCATGAGTCACTTCTCTGCAGGCGAGAGGCTAGAGAGGCAAAGACAGGTGGCTGTGTGTGTGTGTGTGTGTCCCTGTGGCTTACTGTGGTGTGTGTGTGTGTGGCAATAATCTTATTAGGTGTGTGTGTGTGTGTGTGTGTGTGTGTTTTAGCGTACAGTGATATTGACCAGATGTGAGCTTTGATGTTCAAAAGTGTCAACTTGAGGAGGAAAATTCTCAGGAGAGGATAAAGGTCACAGCACACACACACACACACACACACTCTCTCTCTCTCTCTCTCTCTCTCTCTTTCTCTCTTTCTCTCTCCCTCTCTCTCTCTCTGTCTCTCTCTTTCTCTCTCTCTCTCTTTCTCTCTCTTTCTTTCTCTCTCTCTCTCTCTCTCTCCCTCCGTCTTTCTAAATCTGTCTCTCAGTCTCTCTCTCTAATTGTAGACCTCAGAGATCACTGCTCACTGTTGTATGCTGCTGTGTGTGTGTGTGTGTTTGTGTGTGTTTGTGTGTTTGTCTCTCTGTTGGAGAATCAGTAGTTGTCCAGCCCAGTTGGAGGTTTAAACCCTTTAATAAACAGCCTAGGCTTATACACACACCTCTGCATACACAACACAGTCAGCCAGCACACACACACACACACACACACACACACACACACACACACACACACACACACACACACACACACAGTGAAAAGGAATTATCAATGGAAAAGCAAATGCTTTACAAAGCGAGATGTAGCCGCAGGGGCATGTGTATTTGTGTGTGTGTGCATGTGTGTGTTAATGTGTGTGTGTGTGTGTTTGTCTGTGGGTCTGTATGTTTTAGTAAAAGAAGCAAAATAGATGCCATCTTTTAAATATTGGATGCTTATGGGTATATGTCTCTGTGGAAGGAGGTTTTAGTAGTAGAGGCATACTGTATATTTCCACTGAGCATTTGTCTTTACTTTTATTGCATTCATTTTTAAAGTGAGGGCTGCACATTATAAGGAGGAGAATTCCTCAAATTAGTTAGCTTTGATGAGAAATGATAGAAAAGTTGACTTTCTCTGGGTGGAAGTATTCCCTCTACTTTGATTTATTTGAGTAAAAGGACGACAAGAACATTGGACATGAACACTGTTTGGTTTCCTGATCTGTCACAGGAGAGGAAACTGGCTTAAACTGATGTTAGAAGGTAACAGAGGATGCAATTTTGGGGGAGTAACAGAAAAGTAATGTACCAAGTATCTACTGCTCCCAGGGAGTAATCAATAAATAATAATATAGAGGCTTTGCAGTTGTGTTTGCAGATGTGTTAACAAGACAATGACAGTTTGTTGACCAGATACGATGGTTAGCTAGCTAGCTAACAAGCAGACATTATCCAAACATTTAACGAATGTATCCGTGATGAAATGATCTGTTCCCACTCAAAAACAGCACAGAAATGAAACATATCTATCCCAGACTGAGACGGCAGAGTCGTAAGTTTCAAAATGCAGTCGGCTCAGCCACTGTTGCCCAAGAGCTCTGAACCTCCAACATGGCTGCCAGAGGGTGCATTATGTCACCTGAAAGCCCTCTATTACTTTTGAAAGAAATAAAGACAAATGAGTAAAACATGACTTTTGTTGAGCAACGAGCCTGGCATTTAGTAAGAGAAAGTTGTTTTCCATGTAACCACACACACACGGTACACTCCTAGAATTGGATTTTAGTATTGGGGAAAATCTTCTGTACTGCCTAGACACTTTGTCTGCACATGGTCTTCTGTAGACCTGGTAATGTGAATACTACGCACATCGTGTGTAAATTGTAAATTCATGTCAGTTTTTCTTTATTTTTTCATAGCCTTTCTTGTCTGTTATAAATTGCATATATCTCAATATTTACCTCATTTTTAATTTGTTTCATGCTGCATGCATTCCATTTTGTGGGATATTTTCATACACATTTTCATTTATTTTTCTTTCTCTATGTCCAGCTGCTGTTGTTTTGCACACCCTACAATTTTTCATTCATATATTTCTACTCTAAGGTGCTACGTGTAGTTTTTTTAACATCAACAACTCATTACCGCATTCATTTTGAGACATTAATATTAATATTATTAATATTACCGCATTTTACATTGTGTGACACTGGGTCAAATTTCACCGGAAATCTGCTGGATTGCTTTTACGGCACAAAACAGGAAGAGGGTGCTGCAACATCCTCTTTACGGCAGGAAACAACAGGGTTTATGGGAAATGTAGTCTTAATTTTGAGAAACACCAGCTCTAACAATACCACTGGTGTGAGATGTAGGCTACCAGTTATCTTAACCATGGTCTCATTGGTTTGCGTTAATTATGCCAAGGTATCACAGTTAATTTGATAATGATTCATGTTGACAAATGCTACATATGGCATCGTTAACACATTCTAGTGGTGAAATTCTGTTGCCTTTTGTTCATTACCCTCATCTTCTCTTTTCTTATTTATATCCTGCATCAGTTCAGTGTGACACAACAGAGGAGGAGTCAGGCTGTAGAGTGTAGCTCTGTGGGATGTTCAGTTGCTGGGTTGTTTCTTGTTGTTGTGAGAGGTGACGGCTTGTCAGGGAACAGTCTGGGAACACTCTATTGATTCACAGTGTTATCGCGCGCGCACACACACACACACACACACACACACACACACACACACACACACACACACACACACACACACTGTAGGGGCCAGCCTAGGATCGATGAGGAGGCATCAGAGAATCGATGCTTTGCCCTTGTTATGATTCACATCTGGTTTTGACAAGCTGCCTTTCTTTATGTATGTGTGTGTGTGTGTGTGTGTGTGGGTGTGTTTGTCTGTGTTTTCATTAACCTACCCCCCATACCTGACTACCTCCCCCCTCCCTGCTGCAGCAGACAGGAAAGGAAAGGAGAGAGGAGGAAAGGACTTTTCGGAGTGCAGAGGACTAAATGTATAACACTGGCTGTTTCTAGCCGTGGCTGTGCTTATCCAAGCTTAGTTATTACGGCTCTTTTTATGTCGACACTGAAGCTCATTGGTTTCATTCCACTGGACTTAATAGCATATCATCAAACTCGAGTTATGATAGCATAATCAGTGGCACGTTGAGTTCCGTACGGGACACACAGTCTGAATCGGGATACTTCTACCAAATAAAAAAAGATCTAAAATGCAGCGGTCTGGTTTCATAAGCCCTAAAGACACCTAAATGTAACTAAATCAAGCATCCATGACAGGAACGTCACGTTTCAGCAGCCAAAAAAAAAGCCAAGTGAGAGGTTGCCTTCTAACAATTTGGCAAAACTACAGTATGTGGCTAAAGGAGCTACATGGATGTATCTACAACAATCATATAATCAAAACACATATATATATCAAACACAGTTTTAGAGTTACACCACTTTCATCAGAACAGCGGTAACTAAGGATTAGGGTTGTATTTGCTCGTTTGTATGCATGTGCATGTATTTTAGTCGTTGACATCTGAATGTATTTGCCTGGTTGTGTGCATTTCCATTTAGTGTGATTCTGTGCTGTTTGTTTAATAGTCTTTTGTGCCTGAGCCACTTAGCTAAACCAACATTGCCATAATGATAAGCCTCTCCCTCTATCCTGTCTTTTTTCCAGCTTGTGTGTGTGTGTGTATGTGTGTGTTTGTGTGTGTGTGTGTGTGTGTGTGTGTATTAATGAGCCCCTTGTTAAAGTTTAATGTCTCTGTTCCACCGTTGTCAGGGAGATTTACCGCTGAGCCCTATGGGAAATGTCTGCCCCACTGCACCCAGGATGGCGACAAAACACACACATACACACACACACACAAAAGCATGCATGTGCATTAGTATACACAAAGTGCATAAATGGTCAAATAACTCTAGGCACCACTTGTATATCAATTTTATTACTACAAGTGAGTGAATGAAGATTGTAAGTGTCCTCCGTCCCTGGAGGAGATGTGTGTGTGTGTGTGTGTGTGTGTGTGTGTGTGTGTGTGTGTGTGTGTCTGTGTGTTTTTCTTCTGTGCTTCACACACGGCTAACTCCAGTACTAGGTCAAGCACATCGTCTTCTCTACATCTCCATGTCTCTTTATGCATGGACTCATCCTTGAACAGGCTGGAGCATTGTATTTTTCTTAACAAGGACGCTGTGACACCAATAGCCAACTGCTATCACATTTGGACTCAACAAGTCATAATAGGTTATTTGCAGCTGAAAATGTACATAAAACTCCAAACTTTGAGAACATCATGTCCAAAATCATGTGTTTAGTCTGTGTGTTATCTTTCTACATAGTCTTTGCAAAGGAAAACACTCAACAAAGAGGATCTGTTGCAATATTCAATACAACTTCACAATGGACAAAACATGATGTGACCTCTGGTCCTTCATCAGTGTCAGAAAATCAAAATCAATGCAACACAACTCGATTTGCTGCCTTTGTCCACACAAATAGGGATATGAAAGCTGTATAATGGAGAAGATCATCAAAATGCATTTGTTGCCCAGTTATGCAAAATTAAGTATCAGGCCAATATTGGTGTTTTATTAAAAATGGGATAGTCCAGTGAAGTCAGTGACATAATGCACTGGAATACTCAGCAATATACTCAAAACACATAGAAAATTCAATTCAACAAACACTTTACAGACTGCAATTTGAAATGTTATTATTTACAGCTGGGATAGACCAATATATTGGTTTGCCAATATATGGGTCCGATATTGGCCTTTTATTAAAAATCAGATCTCGTCCACCTCTGATATGATGGATATGATGCAGTTTGATCGATTATTTTATTGTAGAATTGATCAATACCACACTGGTTGTCGATGGGAAGCCCTTAACCTGAATTGATTGTAATGCAACATTTGGATGAGATTCCACACAAGTATGCATGAAATTGTTTTATTATTACTATCACTGGTTTCAGTGGAGAGTTTCCCATGATGGTCTAAATGCTGTTTCAGAGGCTTTTCCACCCTGACAAGAGTCAATTTCTGGGGGAAACACTGAATACTTGAAACTTCTTTGATTATTTTTTTTTTTTGCCATGAAATTGCTCTAATCCAAAACATATTGCTATCAGTCTATACTCTCCAGTCAGCGTAATGGATTGGATCTGCACTGTGTATTTTGAAGTTGAATACTTCGATCTGGTATCTGCAGTGATATGAGGAATACTGAAAGGAGAAGATAAAGAGAGCAGGATGTTTGAAATGCTAATTTCACTGTAGATGGAAGGGCAAGGCATGATGGGGAATCCAGACTGATTAGAAAATGGGTTTGTGCTTCTTCTCCTTTAACCTCATGGCCTTTCATGTGCTACATATTTCTTAATGGACGGTGCCTCCTCTGATATACACACAGGAGTATTATAGCTTAGTGGCATTCCAATACACACACACACACACACACACACACAAAAGCAAATGCACATGCACATATGCACACAAACATACACACACGCAAATGCACATATACACTCATATATACACACACCACACGCAGGCATGTCACAGATGCTCCCCCTGCTGCCTCAAAACACACACTCTCACACACACATACACACACACACACACACACACACACACGCATATGCACATAAACACTCAAGCTCATATGCATCCACAGCATATGTACACTCCAACACGCAAACACAAATGCACACACACAAAAATGCACACACACACACACACACACACACAGTAACATAATGTAGACTGTAGCCTACATTACACCACATTGACATGTCACAAGCAGCCGTCCTGCGTACTCGCCCTCAATAACAGTGTCTGCCACCAGCATGAATAATGGAAGATAATGTTGTGCTTCTCACACTTCAATGAATAATATATATATATATATCCATTTCTCTCCCTCTCTCTCTCTCTCTCTCTCCCTTTATGTCTCTTTATCTCTCTCTGTTTTTCTGCTTCTCAGGGATGAGGGAAGACCCGTCTGGCGGAGAGTGAATGAAACGAGGGTGACGGAGAAGTGAAGGAAAGAGAAGAGAGAAGGAAGAGTGGGAGGCAAAGAAAAGGAGGGAAACCAATCAAACAGAAGAGGATTTTCAGATAAACAAAGAGCACAAGAGGAAATAGTAGGAGGGGGAGAGAAAAGTGGAGGAAGAGAGGAGGGAGGGAGGGAGGTAACTCAGTGAAGGAGTAGAGATAGAGTTGAGGATAGATAGAGAGAGATAGAGAGAGGGAGGGAGGGGGGAAAGAAACACAAAGTGAGAAAGAGGAGTGAAAGTGAAGGATTGATAGAAGGAGGGAAGGAAGGTCTGGATGGTCTCCACGGCGACGGCCAGCAGGTCTCGCCCCTTCCGAAGATGGCCTCCAACTTCAACGACATCGTCAAGCAGGGCTACGTACGCATGCGCAGCCGCAAGCTGGGGGTGAGTGTGTGTGTGTGTGTCTGTGTGTGTGTGTTGTCCTTTCTTTCTCTGTTGATGCGTTTAACCCTGACACAAACCAGAAAAAGTCCATCTTAACAAGACATTTAGTCTCATATTCAGGTCTTTTTTTCCCTTATATATTTCTTAAAACAAGTGACAAGTGATTTGCTTCCAATGCAGTTTCACTTGTTTCAGGAATTTTACTAGAAAGTGTCATAATCTTGATTTTGGATCAACCTGCCTGAGGTGCTTAGGCTGCTAAATCTGTATCATCTTTCAAATCAATTCTTAAAACTCACTTTCATGGACTTGCTTTTATGCAATAATCTTGTATTAATTGTTTTTGACCTCCCTTGTATAGCTTACTTTGATGTTTTTTTCTTACCTTGCTTTCATCTCATCTGCCTTTGTAAAACGCCCTGTAACTGATTTGAAAAGTGCTATATGAATAAGTCTTCTTTGTATTATTATAATTATATTTTGAAACGAGGCACAATAAAGCAGGTGTCTCCACTAGCATCAATAATATGAGACTTAATTCAAGAAAATCCTTAAATGGAATTGATTTGTATTGGAAACAATTGGAATTATTTCACAGCTTTGGCAGATTCTTTCACTTGTTTTGAGAAAAATGAGATTGGAAGACTTCATACTATGACTTGTCAAGATGGATATGTTTCTGCAGTATGTGCTTCCTTGTCATTGTGCGGCCGGTATGTGAGGCTAGTATGACCTCGGCTCCTCTTGTTAAACAGATTGAACGTCTCCTAAGATTGTTACCATCCGTTCTGTGTACATTTCTGCCTCTGGCTTGAGCTGCATAAATTGCATGGGAAATGCTAATTTGAGCAAGCGTGCGTCACATTCAAATGGCGTTGGCAGTGGAATTCAACTTTTTTTTTTGCACGAGTCATATTATGGAAATGAACACAAATCAATTTGAGTCAGGTTCTGTTCGCCAGCTCACTTCAAATAACTGTCTCCTCCGCTATCGCCGCTCCCACAGCTGAATGAACGGCGGTATTTAGCTCAGTGATGAAATTCCCATTTCAGCATGAACTCACCATTTAGGATATTACCGAAAAAAGTTTCTCGTCCCGAAGTTTCTGCTCAGTTAATAGTCTATATACAAACTAAAATGACCTTCGGTAAATAATGTAGATTGGTTCTTGATTTTCAGTGTTTGACTTACCTTACATTGAACATTCTTTTTCATTTATAAGGTACATTGTGTATGTGTGTGTGTGTGTGTGTGTGTGTGTGTGTGTGTTTGTCTGCCTGCTGACAGCAGCATGTCCTTACTGCTAGGTCAAAACCTTATCACTGAGACAGATAGAACTGATGCTTGGAAGACGTGGCAGACACACCGTCTTTCAGTGTGTGTGTGTTTAGGTTTGTGTGTGTGTGCGTGCGTCACTGCTACCGCAGATATCAAAAGTTGACACACCCTTTTGTTTGCCTCGAGGCTTGAAATAAAACCCATTTGGATAGCGTAACCATCGAGATAAAAACTAATTTCTGACGCTGTATTAAAAATGGAAAACTCAATCACCATGTTGTGACTTTTTATAGTGTGTAGACATCGATGGCGTGAGAATGTAGGCATGTGTGTGCGAAAGTTGTACCCTTCCTACAGAGAATCCCTGCCTCGCACATGAAACGGCAACAGGGGGAAGGTCTTCTCTGTGATTTGCAGTACTCCTCCAAACCAGAGTCGGGATCCTCATTCCCGGCAAAGCCTCGGAGGACCGCTGCTTATCTAGCGCTGGGACCGAGGGCTGTTCCGGATCCCGTGCTCTGCGTTAAAGAAGCGGGGCTTTGATATAAAAAGGTCGGACGGCGGAGTCAGTACAGATTACTTCCCGGCTGAGGTCTTCTGAGGGCACAGCTCTGCTTTCTGAGCCCTCCTCTCTCTCTCTCTCTCTCTCTCTCTCTCCCCTCGCATGTCCTCGCCAAAAAAACCCAGGCTTTGGTTCAGCAGGAGGAAAATGTCTGGCTGCAATGCCGCGACTGATTCTGTTTTTGTCCTCCATGAGGAAGTCGGAGGTAGGACTAAGGATTGGTCTCCGGTCGTTCATTTGTCCGTCCGCAAATCGCACGCGGTACCTCAGACTGATGACATTTTGACAAAGCTTGGGGGAATGATGCATCTCACCACTGCGTTCTGTTTTTTTATTATGTCGCGCCACCATGGTACATGGTTTGTGGGACATTATGTTGTCATGGTGACGTCTGTCTGTGTGTATGTAGACACATTCTAATGTGATACATAATGGAAACTTTATAATGCAGTTTAAGATACAAAGTTCACATTAATACTGCCCATGTGTTAACGTGAAGACAAGTATGTGACATGGCATGACATATTTGCTAATATGTAATTCTAATAACTAGCATAACTAGTTATGTTTAATATATCATGGGGATTATGGCGGGACATTAGACAGCTCATCTGCCACTTGTTCAAAGTTACACACACTCACTGTATTACACATAATATCTCAGACACCACTGATACAATTTAGACAAACTTAAAGGAATGATGCATCTCACCACCGTGTTTCAGCATTTTCAGAATTGTCCCATGGAGGGTGCTACAATTACAGGTCAAAATCAGGTCACATATTTGTTACCCAGTGGGGTTCTGCATCATTCAACAACACACAGAAAGCCTATTTGCCCTACAGATCATGGTATTTATTATGATATACCAGTAACATATTAGTTTAGAATAGTGGTTTTCAAACTACGGTCCAGGGACCCCCAGGGGTCCTTGAAGGGGTGCCAGGGGGTGCCCAGCAAAATGAGGAATAGTTTAATTTCACTATAATTTCATTCACTAAAACTACCCCAATTAAAGAATGTAGAAGAATGCGTATCGTTATCATAGGTTTCACTCAGCACTGTTATGTGTAGGGAGTTCTACAATTAAATACTGAATCAACAACAAAAATCTTCCCATATGCGGTCCTTGGTACTAAATCTTATCAAATATGAGTCCATGGCCCTAATGTGTGTCTGTTTGGTGGGTCTTTGATATTTAAAAAGTATAAGAGCTCCTGATTTAAAAGATGCTTCAGGGAAATTTTCATTGATTCTTTAGAGGGTTAACTCAGAGGGCTGTAGCCAGGCGACTGGACCAAGGCGAACTTGGCAAGCTTTTACCTCCAGTCACTTTCTCTGTGTCCTTTCCTTTTTCTGTCTCTCTCTTTCTCTCTCTCTCTCTCTCTCGCTCTCTATTGATTACGGTCACACCTCTTTTTCTTGTTTTGTTTTTAAACACTGGCTACTCTCTGTCTTTGTCCCCTGCCTTTTTCCCCCACTCATTCACATTCCCCCGGTCGCTTTATCTCCCTGTTTCTTTCCTCTGCGGTTTTGTACCCAGAGGACTGAGTTTTCGCATCTCATTCTTCCATTTCTGCCTCATTATCTATTTCTCTCTTCCCTGTTCTTTCAGTCTCAACTCTCTCTCTCTCTCTCTCTCTCTCTCTCTCTCTCTCTCTCTCTCTCTCTCTATCTGTCTCTCTTTTTGCCCTTTTTCATTTGCTGTCTTTATCCATCTTTGCCCTGTGCCAGTTTTCCTTGCTGTCAGCCCATACATTGTGATTGTGCAAAGCAGAGCTGGTTTGGCACCACTGTAACGCAGCTACCAGACATGGAAGGCTCTGTACCACTTTAAAGTTGGAAAAAGGTGAATGGATAATAGTCATTAAAATAAGGTAGAGAAGAAGTGAACTGATGATGAAAATGTTTTAAAATAGATTATCTAAAGGCCTTAAATAGTATTAAAATGACTTAAATCCAGGTATCAGAGGTCTTACTTTTTGCACCATGCAATTACAAGTTTCTTTGCACTTCATGTTCACTCTTAGATTAATCCAGAACAGTGTTAGTAGTCCAATATGCATCCTATCTGCTTCACTAAACACAACTGCACAATTTATTTCCTGTTGACCTTTTTCTTATTCTCCCCATTTCGAGTTTCACAACTTTCAGTGGCTATGTTCAATTGTAAAATAGGTCTAGTTTCGCTTTGTTTCTTTTGTTTTTTCTTAAAGTCTTAAATTCAATTCCAAGTAGCATTATAAAGGTCTTAAAAAGTCTTAAACTTGGCTTTCTGAAACCTGCAAATACCCTGGATGCCTAGCAGCTTCGCCCAGTGAATTCAGACAGCGTTGTAGGAATCCCAGGGGAGAGACAGAGACAAAGAGGGGAGAGGAGGGCATAAATATAAAGAGAGACAGAGGTAGAGAGAGGGTTATCTGAGTTATCTGAGTAAGTCCCTGGCTCCTTAGGGCAGAAAGGCCTTGCACAGCTGAGGTCCTCCTCAAGGCTGGGTAGATAGACTACCAAGTCACGCTTGATTTATCTCAGTAGGAACAACAGAGCCAAAGGAAAAACCCCTAGACATGCAAGGTCCCAAATGCACACTGAATTAAACCAACCTCCGGATGCACTGCTGCACCCTCAGAGCCCTGGAGTTGGTACACACTTGGTCTGTTTCCTGGTTTAGTGGCACCACAGTCCCCTGGGTATAATGCACTATTCTATTGATGAGATTGATAATGATCAGGCCCTGGATGTGGAAATGGAGTTTTAAACAACAACCCCCGCCCCAACCTGCCTTACACCCATTATGCGTGAAGTCAATGCCTCGAGGGTCGAAAGGGTTTTAATACGCACCAAAAACAAAAGCAGATGTGAGCTACGTTTGCCCCATCTGTTCATATGCTCAGGTGTGTGTGTGTGTGTTGGTGGAGGGTTTGAAGGGTAGAAACAAGTGCTCGCATAGCCCTTTTCCACACACTGCTGCTAGCATTATAATACATTCTGTATCCTGAAAGTGCATTCCACACACTGAGGCATTAGATACTTTCCATTCTTTTCCAACTTTGTGATTAGTAGGTTAAACAGTAGTTAGACCAGACAAATCAGTACATTGGAATATGGGGAGAGTTGTGCTTATATATGGCACATTTGTTGTAAAACAAACGTCTTACCACAACGCAAATCTTAGACCTACACTGCAAAAAAGGTCCATCTTAGCAAGTCATTTAGTCTCATATTCTTTCACTTATCTTATTTTCCTTAAAACAAGAGAGCAAGACAGCACAAATTGAGTCCATGCCTACTGAAATCCACTAGATGCAAGAGTGGCATCGGAATATCGGATATCGAAACTACAACTTGCATTCAAGCAGTTAATGAACATGATTTCCATTAAGTGTGAGCAGTAACTGCTAAATTTTAGTACCCGGAATAATACAGCCATACGCAAGCAAAAATGGTGAGCAATGTTCTAAATTAATCTGTTTCTGACGCTTATCCGTAAGACCTTTTAAAAGGCCAGCTCAGAAAATATGACGTGGGACAGTTGCTTTTTAAAAAACAAAGAAAATAAAAAAAAACCTGTGAAATTATTCACAGAGATTAACAGAGGCCAAAACACCTACCCTAACACCCTGGAGTCCCGGAAGACTCACACAGTCGGAAGTATTTGTGGCATGACTAGAGGCCACAGTAAACCCAGAGACAGCACATGCGGAGGTGAGAACTGGTGAAAATAGGTGAGACAACATGGAGGATATCACCTCTGAGACCTCCAGTGATCTCTGTGTTTATCCAACAGAGATATAAGTAAGACAAGAAGATAAGCTCCACAACAATGTCAAACAAGCATATTGGAGAGTTCTACAGTCGCTTCAGCTGCTGGCGAACGTGCTAGATAAGAGGGTTGGATTTAAGGGGTGCAGAGACGGATATGGCAGCTTTTGTCTGCCAGCTGCCAATCGCTGCTTTAGGCTGGGGACACACTACATGACTTTTAGGCCGATTATGGCCACGATTTGGATGGCTTCAGATCGAGTCGCCGCTAGTTTGTGGCAGTCGTACAGATGATCTTGTAGTGTGCGAGGGTTCAGGACTTTAATCTCCTGCTTCCTGAATCAGTTGGATGATCAATGTTATTTCAAAAGTGTAACTTATTCATCTAGTGCGTGTTCGTCAAATCCAACTGATCGTCAACTGTGTGTTCCCCAAATCCATCTGGTCGTCAAGTGTGTGTTCCCCAAATCCAACTGCTCATCAAGTGTGTGTTCCCCAAATCCATCTGGTCGTCAAGTGTGTGTTCCCCAAATCCAACTGCTCATCAAGTGTGTGTTCCCCAAATCCATCTGGTTGTCAAGTGTGTGTTCCCCAAATCCATCTGGTCGTCAAGTGTGTGTTCCCCAAATCCAACTGCTCATCAAGTGTGTGTTCCCCAAAACCAACTCTTCATCAAGTTTGTGTTCCCCAAATCAAACTCTTCGTCAAGTGTGTGTTCCCCAAATCCATCTGGTCATCAAGTGTGTGTTCCCCAAATCCAACTCTTCGTCAAGTGTGTGTTCCCCAAATCCATCTGGTCGTCAAGTGTGTGTGCCTCTATGACGCTAAATGAAAAAACACTCTGAGTGCCAGCCGCTAAGTATGAGATGTCCGATCTTTCCTCAGTCTGTTCGGTGGTGCAGTGTGTCCCCAGCCTTAGACAGACAAAGCACTCTGATCTCATATTCACCCGGCCACATCCAGCCTTCCCCCCATTCGGTGCGAGGGCCCTGTAAATGTATTTTACATGCTGATGAGGCCTTGAAGGCATCATTAGGTAACCAGTCCTCTGAGACTAATAGGTTAGACTGTTCTGTATAGCCTGAGCTCCCTGATCTGGCATCCAGCTTCACCTCTCCTCCCACACAGGTCACTAACCCTGCCTCCAGCTGCAGGCGGTGTGACCTTCCCACTCCTCCACCTACAACCCACCCTCCCCCCACCCTCCCCCCACCCCACCACACCTACCCTGCTGCTAGTTCTCTCATTTTCTACAAATCATGTCTGTTCTTTATTGAGCCATATCTCATTAAAAAAGGAAGTACAAATTACTTTTGATTGTGAAGCTTTAACAGTGAACCTTAGCATACTTCGCTGCAAAATTTTCACCCAACTCCCACAATCCTCCTCCTCGCTCGCCTTTGTTCCTTCAGAGCAAACTCTCAACTTTCTTTCCACCTGGCATAAACGTACGTCTTGGCCGATTGGTTTGTATGCAGATAGAGCAAAAAATGCATCAAATCAAGGTGAAAATGCACCCAAGATGCTTTGAAGATCTGTGTAAAAGTGTAAAAAAGTGTAAATGCCTTGAGTCTCCGATCCACATAAAGAAACTATAGAAACTGATCCAACCAGAAATTGAACAAATCATCAGGCGTCAGGCAGCTCAGATAGTAACAAATTTGTCGGCAGTGGAACAAGCAAGACAAGGTGTTTACTGTCAGTTTTAATGGATGGGAATATTAGAAGAGTAAGTGATGTGGGCAGCCATCTGTGTTTTGGTGAAGGAAAGAGAAAATTAATTTCAGTGTGTAGACCAGAGATGCATTTTAATGTCAGGTGTAAATGTAATCCAGCTAAATCAAATGTGGACACAATCCAGATACAAGATGCATGTTGGAAAGGGGGCCTATATCATATATGCCATTGCCGCAAACAGAGTCTGTACACACAGGTGATCGCACACGTGAACTCGAACACACCCACACACAGATGCATGCACACATTCAGCCACCCTTGCCCCTGTACATTGCCCTGGGTCTCTGTTTAACCCTGCCGGCCTCCTCTGCTCCCTGCGGTCAATGCTGCGTTCACGTCATGTGGGAATAACTGCTGGAATGATATGACCAAAGCACCAACTTAGAAGTTTTCACACGTTCAAACCCGTCTGAAGCCGTCAAGATGCCATGAGTGAAATTTTCTGTAGATTTCTGTCGCTCCTGATAACTATTCTCAGCTTTTTTACACACAACATACATGCATTTAGTGAGTGATACATTGCAACAACAAACCAAAAACCCAGCAAGTACCTTTTAATGCGTAGCTGTGTCCTGTTATGGCATTTAAGTTATGATCACAAACTGACTTGAAAATGACTAATTTTGCTAATTTTATGATGAATATATCATTCCCTACACTTGAATTCTCACCAAACCTTGATTTTCCAAGTAGTATTCACCACCTGAAAGCTGAGGTGAACAGTATTTTCTATTAGTATTTATTAGCTGTAAGCTGAGGGGAACATATTTTCAAGTATTTACCATCTTTCCCACATGACGTGAATGCAGTATAAGCGTCTCTGTGCTCCGGGCCCACTACCTCCCATACACAGCAGTGTATCATGGTCTTTCCAACCTAGGCCACAGTTTGCCCCCCCAGGCATTTCCAATGAATTGTTAAAATCTCATTTCTCACCATCTACATTTTTTGGAAAGACAGAAGAGAAAATATTATATCATTTCTGTAGATACCGTCACATTGGAGAGCAAACTAGCAGATTATATACAAGTGAGAATTAAAAAAATATTAATCAAATGTTAAGAACATCCCTGATTTGTTTTTTTTAATCCCATCTATATTCTGTAGTACATATCTGTATATATATCTGGTGTGCAGTTGACCTTGTACAGGCAGAAGAAGTACACAACTTGCTGACTTCAATAAATGCAGAAACACCAATGTCCTCCACTAAAAATTCCGCTTAATATTAAGTATTTTCTATGGAATGTACTTGCTATTAAAGTATCAAAAGCACATGTTCAACATAATGAACTACGAAACTTTCTTCAATGCATTAAGCTGAAGGTGTCAGTGGTCTTGTTAAGTTTGCTCTGATAACTTTCTGTAATGTTAGCTAGTTTGAAATGAAAAAATTAATGAACTGTATGCATTTGCCATCACTCCATACGGTGAATGGATAGCATAATGGAAATGTCCATCATAAAGAAAGTTCTTGCCATCATGTTACCTGTGGCTTTCCCTGCCTTTCCTGGCAGATTTGTGATCCAATACTCATTTCCTGGGCAAAGGCAAATTAAATGACGACTAACATGACACCTCAGAGTGATAACCTTCACCCCATGATGCAAAGCTTTCCAGACTGTGCAGAACGATAATGCTTCTATCAACAAGGCATTAGCATTTACTCAGTGGTGTGCAACACATCCCGGTGTCTGTTCCGCCAACCAGATACGATCTCAATGGAGTAGTTATGGGAAATCTTGAAATGGCTCCTGAGACAGCGTTTTCCACCACCACATTGATAGGTGGAAGGCCCGGATGATCACTCAAAATCATTATCTTGGTAGCTATTAGCATTGACCTTGCCTTCCAGGACACGAGCGGGCCAAAGTCATCGGCAAAAATAGCGCCTACCCTATTACGGAACCACTGTTGCTGAAAGAAGTCACACGCTGCGATTAGACTGGAAGGCTTTAGAAATGCGAGACGCACCCATCCTGAGCGCTACCTAGCCAGCAAGCTAGCAAAGCAGCGGTGGTGATAGCCTAAAGGTTAATGAAGCGGGTGAGGTAAGATATGATCAGATCAAACTTTAATGATGCCTGTGGGGAAATTGGGTAGAGAGGGATGCGCCGTTCCCAGCGGCGCCGCAACACCGGATCGATTCCCCGCGCTCAGAGATGATTGTCCTGTTGGGAGACGATGTGTCAGATCTGATAGGAATAGGTTGCACTTGTTTGTGCAGCTCGCCTCCCTGTTGGGAAATTGAACCCCGGTCTCCTGTGTGGAAGGCAGGTGTAGTGGCCACAATACTAATGAGGAGGGTAATGCTTTTGCCTGCTTCAAGAGCTACTGTCAAGATGCCACTGAGCAAGGCACTTAACCCCCAATTACTCCAGTGGAGCTGCTCAATGGTCAGCAGTAGAAGAGTGTGGTTGCACTGGGCAGCTCCCAGTGGACAATTGTATAGAACTGGTTGTACTGCAGCTCCCAGTGGACAATGGTATAAAACTGGTTGTACTGGGCAGCTCCCAGTTGTGGATGTGTGTAACTGTATACGTAAGCAGTGAGGCAAGGTGTTGCAGTAAAGGACACGCATTCTCAGCAAACCTTTCCATGATAATTAGGGTTAAAAAAGCCTGGTGAGCAAAATGTTTCTTTACTACCGTAGTATAGCCGGTCACACTGCAATGTGTTGTGCTTTGTTATATGTTTTAACACCATATGTTAATGCATTGTGAGGCATGATGTTCAGTGAGGGAAGTGCCCTCCAAAGATTCCGCTTCGGTTTGTAAGTGTGATCGCCATCTTAACGTCGGCATTTACTTTTTACATGTATGCTGATATTACATGTATACTGTATTACATGTAGCTTTTCAGGAACTGAGAAAAACATCCTTGTTTCTGACTGGACCACCATGCATTTTTGACTTTATCCAATGGGTTTTGAAAGGGTTTCATCAGCCAAAGGGGTTGTAGAATTTTCTCAACCCATAGAGGAACATGTGATCCTTCAATTGAAGTAAATACATGAAAATCACAAATTTGAGTTGCAAGGTTTTCACATCACAACAGCGATATACAAAAACCGAAGGCATGCACACACAAGAGCACAAAACAGACACAAAGACGCAATGAGTCACTTGTACAGCAGCCTATTCTCATGGTAATTCATGCCAAATCGTAAGAAAAGCAGTGGAGTGATTTGAAAGCCCTGTACCTGATTTACAAAATGGTTGGGTGGTAGTTGGATGATTAAAAATGATGGTTGCCACACCAGAGGATTCTAATTTGAAACCCCACCCCCCTCCATTTTAGCAAGTAATTTAGTCTCATATTCTTTCACTTATCTTATTTCCCTTAAAACAAGAGAGCAAGACAGCAGAAACTGAGTCTATGCCTACTGAAATCCAAGGACAACTAGATGCAAGAGTGGCATCGGAATATCGGATATCGGAATACAACAAGACCATGTTTATTCTTCTTCCGACCAACAAAATGCATTGTGTTCAGGTGAAACAGCACAAACAGTGCAAAACGTCTTCGGGCTGCCCCATCATTAGTGCGCTTGAGTGCAACCGATATCTAGGCTTGAGGAGTTTTTTCCTCCGTCGGTGAGCGCGAGCCCCTCTTGCATCTAGTTGTCCTTAAAACAAGAGACCAATTACACTTGCTTCCAATGCAGTTTCACTTGCTCCAGCAGTTTTCTGGAGACAGATATCAATATGTGGAAACAAGGGAGAATGAGGCAGATCACTGCACTAGCGAAATGTAACTTGATTCAAGAAGAATTCCTGAAATATCTCAACTATCTCACCCCATTGGCAGATTTTTTTCATTTCTTTTAAGAAGACATGAGGACTCAATACTAAATTAAATGACTTGTGGAGATGGGTAATTTTTTGCAGTGTAGCCCTAATCATAGTTTTTTCTTTTGCCAAACACTAAGTCAGTGGTTGCTGTTGCCTTACCCACACTAGCCTAACCTACTCTAACCAGATTAACCCTTTCAATCCTGACATTAACTTTTGTTGTAAACCAAAGCCAGAGACATTCTTTCAGATTATATTATATATGAGAAAATATATGAATAGACTATATATTATATAAATTTTAGGAGATGTGTGACATTTGTTAGTAGAGAGAACTGCTTACACATGCTGTCGCTTTTGGTTAATATTTGACCACACTGCGTAGAGACTCACTTGAGCCCACACACACACACACACACACACACGCACACACACACACATACACACACACACAGATGCACACGCACAGCATCTTTCCCTCTGTCCATGTTAGATGGACTGGTGAAGAAGTGTGCACTCAGCAGGATTGTGTTGCCGTGGCAGCAGGATGGTGTGGTGACTGTGGCAGCATAAGGAGGGGGGGGTGGTTACTGTGGCAGCGGGGGGTGGGAGGTGACATATTGCTCCCCTGGGAAAAAACAGCCAGCCAGCCAGGAGTGAATTACCTGACCTGTAGTTTTATATTCTCTCTCTCTCTCTCTTTCTCTCTCTCTCTCTCTCCAACTCTTACTATTTCTCTCTACCGTCCGCTCATTTTCACAAACTGTCGACATCTTCAAACCTAATCTTAACACTTAACACACACCGTTTTAGCCTAGCTTTCACATGAGGTGTTATTGAGTCACTTCATTCATGAAAGAATATTCTAATTTTCAATCTAAGTAATGTTTTTAGGCTGAACAAGAGAAAGTCCATCAGCGTTGCATAAGACTTCCTGGTTTTACCCATACAAGCCCATGTGGTTGCGAACGACGCGTGGCGGGAAATATTCTTGGCGTAAAGGAAAGGATGTATCATAACTGGAAACTGCACATTTTATGAGCACCTTCAAAAGAAAAAGAAAAATACCAGGTATCAAGTCACCTCTATGGAAGATATTTCCACTTCTTGTAGAAAACGTTACACTGTTATATATCATCAATCAGTGATATTCAATGCATTCAAGGAGTTATTTGGTGATGTCATTTTTGCTGTACGTGCTTTCCCGCAACCTGCCTCGTCTTCTACGTCAGCTATAGTTACATTTCCCAGAATGCCTTTTGACAACCCCCAGAGAAAGGGCATGCTGTTTGTTGCTTTCAATCAAAGGTGGGCTAGTTATACACAGGAATATGATAAAATACAGCACCAAACAACAAAATGGACCCAGAAATGCAAGGTTCATCACCAATAGCTGTTTTTTAACATTAAAAATGTTTTAGGGTGGATTTTTCCTTTAAGTCCTCAAAATTCAAACAGTTACCTCTCGATGCCAACGTGTGAAAATTGTAAAGTGCAGCATTAATATCCAAGTAAACATCATGCTTCATGTTGTAATTTACCTGTTACACATTTGTGTCATAATTTTCTTAATTATTCTTGCTTTTAATGTTAAGCACCTAGTATTACAACCTTTCACAAAAGGTGCTATATCCTATAAATAAAGCTTGATTGATTGATTGATTCTCGCTTTGACTCGCTTTCTACACTAACCACTCCTTTCTGGTCCCTTTCATTTTCTTTTTTCCTCTCAGTCAACCCCCCCCTCCCACACACACACACACACACACACACACACACACACACGTCTTCTTCTGCAGTCTTGTACCACAACGTCTTGTATTCATTCCTCTTGCCTTCATTACTGCCTCATTATCTCTCCCTGTTGTCTTCTGTTCTATTCTCTCTCTCTCTCTGCCCCCCTCCCTTCTCCTCCCTTCCTCCCCATAGTGTCTCTGTCTTTCGTTTGACAAAATTTAATGAGCTTTTTAATTGTAAGTCAATTTACTACAGTTGCTAAGTGTAATGCCTTTCTGTGTGTGTGTGTGTGTGTCGGTGTGCGTGCGTGTGTGTGTGTGTGTGCGCGCACATAGTACAATTACAATTTCTTGGTAATACATACCACTCCTGCAGCCTCTAATTCAGTTTGTAGTAGTCCTCCTCCCTTCCTCCGCCCCTGCAATTTCCTCAACAGTGTTGGGTGGAAACACGTTACAGTAACATTAATTTTCCCGCTAACAAGTAGTGTGACAAATTTCCGTCTCAATTTCAGAATAATATTGCAATTAATCAGAAAAAAAAGCCATTACTTTTGTTATCACCCCCTCTCAACATCAGATTGAAGATGAAGTATCCCAAATTTATTTCCCGCCTTCATCCTCTGATTTGTTTTCCTCATATTTAGTCATCGTCCTGCTTAGATGAGAAATGGTTGAAAAGTTGAGTTTCTCTGGGTGGAAGTATTCCCTCTACTTTGATGCCGCATAATGGTCTAAATACTGTTTCAGAGGCCTGATTAGAATAATACTGTGGGATACACTGAATAGTTTTTTGGCATGAAAATTGCCAAATTTAAAGATATTGAATATTGTCACAAAATATCGCCTATTGACAACTTCGATCTGAAAATACTGCCATCGGTATCAGCCTTCAAAAATCGCTCAAAACTTAGTTAAAATAGGAATATACTCACATAAGTAAAGTATAATTTGGATAATAATAATAATAATACTGTATATACTGTATTAGTGCACACACAGCCAAAGGAATCAAACACGTACTTGAACCTTGAAGTGTCTGCTGTAACTACAGTACTCAACATCACAGTCTTTTGTCCATATAGATTCCTTCAAGGTACTGCAGATATTTATGTTTAGAATCATTTTGTACTCCCCCCCCCCCCACACTTTTTACATTAACTGACACCACAGAGGGATAACGATGATGCTTCCAAACAATGATGAGATTCCCCCCCACCACCACCACCTCGCAGGTCTTCTGACATACTCCGAGGACACTCTGTGAGCCGTTGGCAAATTATTTTTCCCCTCTTCCTTCCATTTCGCCCTTCTCCTTTTCAACCTGCCCCCCCCCCCTTTCTTTTTCCTCCTCTCTCAGGACTGTTCAGTACCCAACGCTTATTTCTTTATATGTTCGGAGGTTCAGGTGGATGCAGCCAGAATCGAATGATGCCTATCTCAGCGCCAATTGACTCCACTTTTTTAAGGACTTCACTCCAATCACAATTCTCTAAGAGAGACACTTTGTAGAAGACGCCAAACTCTTTTTTCAATGAAAAGAATAGGGTTAGATTTGCTGATTTAGCAATGTTTTTTTATTAAAAATCAGATCTGGTCCAGTCAGTGTCGTCCACCTCTGATATGGCAGATATGACACAAGTATGCATGTTACTATTATTATATTCTCTTGGGTTTCAGTGGACAGTTTTAGTGTCCCATGATGGTCTAAATGCTGTTTCAGAGGCTTTTCCAAGAATAAACAAGAATTAAACAAGAAACTTCTCTGAGAAACACTGAAGACTTTTGGAGTTTTCACATTTTTTTGACATCAAATTTAAAGATAGTGAATATTGACTAACCCTGACTAGAATAAGATTCTGAGGGAAACACTGACTGCTTGTCATTTTGGGATTTTTTGCATAAGAATGGGAATGTTAATCCTTCCCTTTGAAAGGTTTGGTTTGATCTGTTTTCTGTCTTTAGGAAAATCAAATTAAGATGTATATTTGTCACTAATCCTGAAACGGATAGGCATACAGAAAGATCTGATAAATCTACCTTTAAGCCTAAAAGTACTTGTGCCATGGATGTTGAATAGATGGATGTTACATCTAATTCATCTATTCAGACTTTTTGTAGAGTTGTCAAACAAGAAGTCGTTGACATACATAGTAACACTAAACCTACATACCCCCCTGATAATCTCAGCCACTTACCAGGATGGTGTGTGTGGGTGATGTTAGCATAATTTCTGAACTCAAAGATCTTCTGAATGATACCATCCTTGTCATCCTTGATGTGGAAAGCCTTTACACCAATATTGCTCATGACCAAGGTCTAGAGGCTTTACAAGATTGCACTGAGGACATGTCTCCCCCCAGCAGATTTATACTGTATATGAACTGCTGTCTTTGGTCCTGAACCTGAATTTCTCATTTGATGGAGAGTATTATTTACAAAGTATGGGTTCAAATTTTGCCCCTAGCTATGCCAATTTATGTTAGTTTTTGAACAGTGTTTTGCCTTTAATGAACAGCAGAATCGTTTTTATCATAATATTATTAAAAGGTGCAGTTCATGTACTGAACTAATAGACTTTGCATCTTATCTCAGTTAAATTAATCCTGATCTCCAATATTCTATGGCATATGACCAGAGACGTGTGCACTTTTTAGACATGTGGATTGAAATTAGGGATGATAGGCTTCACACCACCCTCTGTCAGAAGGAAACTGATCTGAATACATTCCTCCTGGCTACTAGTGCACATCCAAAAGCACTCAAATTGGCCTCCCCAAGAGCCACTTCTGTAGGCTTAGATGGATTTGCCATTGCACTGATGATTTCACTGACAAAGCCTGGGTATGAAGTTACGCTTTTCGGCTAGAGGTTCCCTGTCAGAGGCTTTATCACATGACGCTAAAAATGTAATTTACATACTAAGATGTCCGTGTGATATGATTTATGTAGGTAAAACCACATGTAGCCTGAAGCAAAGCATCAGTACGCATAAGAGTTCCATAAGGGGCAATGACGCTGTCTGGTTGCCAATCACTTTAACAACAGTTCCCATAATGTTTCATCTGCTGCTAGGTACTGGGTACATATACTTGATGACAGCTTTTGCCCTATGTTTGTAGGGGAGACCAGGGCATGTTGTCACATAGACAAGTGTGCTTTGTTTGTGCGCTTTGTTGTTCATTTCCTCTTAAGTATATGCCCTGAAATCAGTGTGACAACATGCCCCAACCATGCATTCCTGACAACGCTATCCCCTCAGATATGATAGTAGGTAGGCTAGTAGTAATAGGTAATAGTAATATAGTAATAGTAGTAGGTAGTAGTAAGATTAGAGTGAGCTAACTTGTGGCTTAAAACAGTGAAAGTGCAATAGGAATTAGCAATTAAATAGATGTTTTCTGCATAAAAAATACGGTATCTTAATACAAATTCCAAATATTCAGTTATGTGTTTTTTAATCATGTGTAGTTTATAAACCATGTATGAAGCAAGACATCTCTGTCATCAAAGTCTACTGGAGCCTGAGCTTCATCTGATGAATCATAATGCAGCTGGACAGAATGCAGCAGAGTTCAGAGAATTTAGAATGTCAGTGTCATAAAGACAGACTGACCTGAACACAGACTCAGACTCACAGTTTCATCTCTGATCGCTGTTCACCTGCAAACTGAGACAGAAAACTCACATTGCATTCTTTTGGAGAAACATCAACAACAATATCTACTGTTTAGAACAGAAAACATGGAGAGTGATTTCCATCTTGGTAAGCCACATGTATTTTTAATTTTATTATTTAACATAAAAACATTAGTACAGAGGATTTTGCTGAAAAGACAAACAAGAGACAGTCAGGATAGACTAGTTGTTTGTGTTGAAGGATTTGCATTTGTGTCCAGTTCTTCCTTAGTTGTATTTACATTGTAAATTCACAGTTAGATTTGTTGTTGAAACAAAACTATGATGAAAGGCATAAGATGAAGCTATGATGAAGCATGTTGACCTTGAATGAAGCTACATCAAGTGGCCTAATGGTTATTTGATCATTAAGATGTTGCCATTGCATTTCTTTCAGCATCCATGCAAATGGTCGCTCGACTCAATGCCCTTAATGACGATCGCCATGAAAACATCAACTGCATGTTTGTGAAAGTCCTGAATAAGGAGCAGTACCTTTATGCTGAAGCCTCTAGTTTCTCTGGAGTTCCTGCTGAGCTCGACTGTGACCTTTCACCTCAGTCTGCTGTTGGTCTTGGCTCCAAACCTGCTTGTGGATTTGAGAGCCTCAATATATGGGAACCAATAGTCAGCACAGCTTCATCAGCATACAAACTTCTCTTGGATATGGACAAAGGAGACCTTCCTCCCACAGAGAAAGAGTCTCCTCTCATGTCTGAAGACACAGTGTTAGGTAATGCTGGAGCATCCATCCACCCAGCTCAGCATGTTGAGGCTCAGTCTAACCTGCTCCGCCTTGTTGAGGCTCCATTGACTGATGACTTCAAACTCATTGAGAGACTGAGTCAGATTCAGCACTCCCCCTTTGGTTTTGACGATGACTATCACCTGGAGGCAGTTGGAAGGAGATACCTCTATGCTCCCCCAAGTGACACATCTGGATTTGTGTCTGACTGCTGCTCACCCTGTGGATCTACTCTGGGCTGCCTGGATGAATGGGAGCCAATCATCAGAGCTGATTCTAAACTGATGCTGGTCCTCCAGGACTTGGAGAAGGAGGAAGAACAATGTCCTGTTATCATCAAGAGGGAAACGATTGAGGCCGCTGCTGAAAGCTTTCTCACCGTCCTGCATCAACCTGACACTGTCACTGTCACTGTTCTCTCTGCTGGACCTGACAGTAACTCCACCTCAGAGGAGGCTCTCCCCGTCTCTCTTGCTGAATACACCCTGATTCACCTGCTTGAGGAAGGATCAAACAACCTGCTTCAGGAGTCCCAGGCTCCAGCCATCCAGGTTGAGGTCAAAGCTCCACCAAGCCTTGTGGTTGAAACTGTAAAGGACACCAAGGATCTGTCTGGTCTGACCCTGGAAGAGACACTTCCACCCGTCCAGCTGGTCAAACCTACAGGACCTCAGAGTTCCAGTGCCAAAGACAGCCTGTTAACAAAACCAAAGAAGAAGAAGCGTGGCTTCTTTTCTTGGCTATCCCGCATATTCTGGAGGAAGAACAAGAAATCTGCTGACAACATGGCTGCAACAGCAGAGACACCGCTCCAACAGACCTGCCAGACAGAAGCAGATGAGCCAAAGTCCTGCTTGAAGACCCTCTCACCTGCAGTCCAATTCTGAACTCCTGTCATCTTCCTGTTCACTTTACACAATTGAACAACTGAATCATTTTATTTGAATACATTTATTTGCACACTACTGTTACAGTGCCTTTGCCCATTTCTTCAAAACACACCTTTATTCCTGCAGTTATTGGTAACCTGTAGCCTAAAGCACTGAAAGTGTAATGGAATTAGTAAATATATGTTGGCCATTAACATTTTCTTTACCTCTCTTACTAACAATATAGTCAATATATATTCTAAATGTGTAACAATGCTGTAGTTGCAGGGTAACAAAACAAGAAGTCCGGGAATTAAGGAGTAACAATTTTGTAATTATGAGAGATTTATAAGGTAGTTATGGTGTAACTATTTTCGTAATTACTGCATACTTAAAAAATAATTACAGGGTACAGTAACGTAATTAGGGGGGACAAAACAAATGTTATCAGTGCCTGTTCCCTATAGTTATGGAGTAAGTACAATGTGTGTGGACTGTAAAATAAAGCAGTGCTCGTTCCCCTCTTGTCAGAGAGCTAGTTGAAGTTGTCAAGCTAATGGACATCGATATCTGCCGAACATGTGGAAAAATATGTTCAATATGGTGATGCTCAGTATCTACAGAAAATAAAGATTGATGAGTTAACCATGAAATGCATTGTGTCTGGAATCTACAGCTTACATAATGGGATCTAAATGACCCCAATGAGCCTTTTCACACTGCGATATGTTAACAGGAAGAGATGTCATAACCAGGTAATGAGACAATGAGACAGACAATTTACCCATGTGACAACTAGCCCCGCTCTCCCCTACAACTAACTGTCCCTATGTGTAAATATGTAAATATGTATGTACTGCTTCCTGTATATTTTTTGTGCACTACATTCTTTTTGTGTCTATGTATAATATATCCTGAAAAAGCTACAAATAGAGAAAAGAATATGTTGCC